>NC_088834.1:34430520-34515520 GCF_904066995.2 Poecilia reticulata
CTCACCAAAACTCTCAAAGTATCTTACGCTGCTCAAACAAGGCCTGCAGGGCTCATGTTGGTGTTTCTTCTTTTTTTTTTGCCTCTGCACAGGAGCCCTCCCTCCCAAGTTGGACCTCAGATTGTCTTCCTCATCCGCCGCAAGGCTCTGGAGAGAGGGGATGTTTGTTATGATGCAAAAGTGCCTCGGAGAGATGCAATCACGACACTTTGTGCTTTTTGCTGGAAGCGGCGACAGATGCCTTTGGATCTCGTTGGAGCGACTGAATTTAAGTGAAAGCTGCCTAGTCTTGTTAGCGACAAGAACCTTGTAAATTACACTAAAAGAAACGCAACAAATACCTCCTTTCTACTGAGTTTGAAGTGTACACTCTTTTCCCTCCTTTTCTTGGCCCAATGGCTCACACCAAATCAAGAGATTAAATGCTGACATTGAGCAGCTCCAGAGAGAAAGAGAGAAGAATGCAATCATTACTCACCTATTATACTGGCCATGGAGGCTGTGTTAATAATCTTTCCGTATCCTTGCTTTAACATCACTCGACCAGCCACCTAAGGTGAGGATTCAGAGGAAAGAGACGCGTTATTACTACAGGCTGCACTGAGAGGCTGGAAAACGTGTAGTTTATCACAGGAGATAGGAGCGTATTGGATGTGCCCAAGAGGAGCTGAAGATTTGGAAGTTGTGTGTTTAGATGTGCAACTGTGGGTTTTACCTTTCAAAGCTAAAAGTTTATAAGTGAAGATGAAATATGTGTGCATGTTTATTAGACTTGGGCATTTATTGTGATAAATGTGTTTTAATTTATCGCCATTACAATAAATTCCAGTTAACAAGGTTTAAAATTTCCCAAAACGTGTTTTTGTCAATTATTTTTGCTATTCTCTCCACACTTTTTTTCCATAGGTACAGGTACGACAGGGAAGTAGGGCCACTGTAGATAGAAGAAAAAAGGAGTACATTTTTGCCAAAACTCTCAGAAATTTTCTAAAAAAAAGTGAGAAAAATTCTGAGGTTCAAGTTGAAACTTCGTGAGAAAAAAACTCAGAAATTTATATATTACATTTTCTAGAAAATTTCCTAGAAAAAATGTGGAAATTTTCGGAGCTCATAAAGTCGAAAATTTCAGGCTTTTGGAAATTGCCAAATTTTTTTCTATAGGATTTTTGAGATTAATCTACATTTTTTTGATGGAAATTTATTCTTCCTTCTTTTTCTACACTAGACCTAAAGCACCATCACATACAAGGTAATCAATACATATCAATAAATTTAAAATTCTAATGCTTGTTAGTGATACAAATCACTTTTTACGTGGCTAGCATCCTAAAGATGCATATTACAAATTGGAATATTTCTCAAGATCAGCATTTGTGTTTGTAGGCTAGAACTGTCATGCTACACAGTTAACTAAAAACAAAAACAAAAGAAAAGAGGAGTACTGTCACTTTTATCCTTAGCACAATTTCTGATAAAAAAATTTTATCAAAAATTTTTATCAAAATTTGTGATAAAACTAATTCCATATTGCTCAATCCTAATGCTGACACATTCCATTTTCATCTTAGATTCTGATGTTGTGCAGTCCTATGTGTGATAACCAGGAGTAAAAGAATATTTACTCCACGTTGAGGGGCACCGGTGTATTACTCTATGCTTCAAACAGTCTAAAAAAATTCCAGTCAACACTTTCTCTGACAGTTTATACCTTATATGTTTTTAATGATTTTGACCTCGATATAGCTTGATAACTGGCCCATGTCTACTGTGGCCTAGTGAAAAAATATATACTTTAGTATATTTCAAATATTTGTGCAAGTACATTTTAAGTATACTAAGTATTAAGCGTACTACCTATAAATATACAAGAAGCATACTAAAAGCATGCTTGTACCAATTTTGACATTATAACTTTAAATATATTTTAATATAATTGTACCAAAATACACTTTTAAGAATCTATTAATAAAAAGTATACTTTAAGTGAACAAAATATGTATTTTCTCAAGTGTAAATATACACTTACTCAAGTGTATATTTAAGACATTTTAAATATCTTTAAAATATGTGTTTTAAAGATATTTAAAAGATCTCTTTGAGCATATATTTTAAAATATATGCTCAAAATATTTTAAAATTCACTTAACGCTTAGTTTAAATTATTAATTTCAGTAGGTTTTAAATTACATCTCAGTGCATACTTTAGGCTAATAACGTACAACTTTTTAGGTGCCTCAATAATCTCTTACTATTTTTGTTAAAATGGCAAAGAATTTAAAAAATAACAGTCCTTATAATGGAACTTGGTGTAATGTTGTTTAACAAAGTAAATAATGTGTTCATACCTCAAAATATCAAACATTGACACTTTAGTGACAGAGGTGCTACAACAAAAACAATACTTGTCCTTAACACTAAATGTAGCAGGCATGTTCATTGTACATCTCTCTGAATATGATCTCTTTTCAGTTTTTTAACTAAAACACGAAAATTGTCTTTACCTAATCCATTTTCAGATGTATGATGTAAGATCTATTAGTGAACGGCATTAGCTCCAGTTCACACTCCAGACCAGATGGTGGCAGTAATGCACACTTTCAGTTTTATTGAAAAGCGCCATAAAAAGGACAGCTTTGAAGCCAAAGATAACAGACGTTGTTCAAATTCGCCATTTTTACTCGCATAATATTGAATTTAAAGTAGAGAGCCTTAATTATAGTAGTTTTGGTAAATCAAAGCTGGTGACGTCCTAGTCCGAGTTAGACGACAACACAACTGGACAACAACCGATGGAAATTAAATGTGGGTCACAAAAGGAGCATGAAGGGACGAAGGCTGCTACGTGTTGCTACCTGGTGGTAAGTTTGCTTATTAATTATCTTTTTTTAATTTATAAACAGTACAGTACACATATAAGCAAACTTATATTGGTTTCAGAAAAAAATATTTTATCAATTTTATTATGACTTTTATGATTATTACTATATCATTCACCTTCATGTTATAACTGCATGGAGGCTGTTTGTTGCAACTTAATATACTTTTCTTCATAAACTTGACCTGGTTTTAATTAAGCTCCGTATGACAAAGAGACTGATATAGTGAGGCTGCTGTTGTTATAAATCGTTAATTATTGTTTTTATCTTCAACATATTTTTGCAGTCTAAGCAAATGAAGAGGAAAGAGGAAACCAGAGAAATCAGGTGTTAGGAAACCTAAAGACTTTCTTGTTTCAAACGAGGCTCTGGCTCCACCAGATCAACAACCAGCTCTGAGGATGAACCTCCACATTGTCTTCATGGTGGAAGGTTTATTTATTTTTTTATGGAGCAGCTGGCCACAGTTTTAACAGCAGAAAACTGGTGTGTTACCAACACTAAGTGCTTAATAAATATGACTTGATTTAAAAATAATTGGACAGAATTTATTACCCTTATTAATCTACCATTTCTCTTTCATACATTTTATTCATGACTTTGTCATAGTTTCATCGGATCTGCGGTCGTATGTCTTGGACACTCGGGTGAAGAGAGGTGCTGAGCTGTCCACCGACCACTTCCTGATGGTGAGTTGGCTACGGTGGTGGGGGAGGATGCCAGCCAAACCTAGCAGGCAAAAATGTGTTGTGAGGGTCTGCTGGGAACGTCTGGAACCCTGTGAGGCGTAGCTTTACTCCCATCTCTGGCAGAACTTCGAACACGTTCTGGGGAGGTGGAGGACATTGAGTCTGAGTGGACCATGTTCCGTGCCTCCATTGCCGAGGCGGCTTATCGGAGTTGCGGCCGCAAGATTGTCGGTATCTGTCGCGGCGGCAACCCTCAAACCGGTTGGTGGACACCTTTGGTGAGGGATGCTGTCAGGCTAAAGAAGGAGTCCTATTGGGCCTTTTGGCCTGTGGGACTCCAGAAGCAGCTGATGGTTGAAGCGGCATGCAGCTTGGGTGGTTGCTGAGGCAACCAAACTCTTCTCTAAACTGGGAAGAGTTTGGAGAGGCCATTTAGAAAGACTTCTGCACGGCTTCGAGGCGATTTTGGTCCACCATCCGGCGTCTTCAGGAGGAGGAAGCAGTACAGCACCAACACTGTTTATAGTGGAAATGGTGTGCTGCTGACCTTGATTTGGGACGTTGTGGGCCGGTGGGCAGAATACTTCGAAGACCTCCTCAATCCCACCAACATGCCTTCTGTTGAGGAAGCTGAGCCTGGGGACTGTGGGTCGGTCTCTCCAACCTGGGGATGAAGTCGCCGAGGTGGTCAAAAAGCTCCTCGGTGGCAGGGCCCAGGGGTGGATGAGATCCGCCCGGAGTTCCTTAAGGCTCTGGATGTTGCAGGGTTGTGTTGGCTCACGCAACTGTGCAATATTGCATGGACATTGGGGGACCTGGCTTGGCAGACTGGGGTGTGGTCCCCTGTTCAAAAAGGGGACCGGAGGGTGTGCTCCAAATATAGGGGGGTCACACTATTAAGCCTCCCTGGTAAGGTCTATTCAGGGGTCCTGGAGAGGAGGGTCCATTGGATAGTTGAACCTTGGATTCAGGAAAAGCAGTGTGTTTTTCGTTCTGGTCATGGAACACTGGAGTAGTTCTACACCCTCAGTAGGGTCCTGGAGGGTGCATGGGAGTTCACCCTTGGGGAGCCCCGAGAGGGGTTCTCCAGGAATATGGGGTGCTGGGCCCTTTGATACAGGCTGTCAGGTTCCTGTATGACCAGTGTCAGAGTCTGGTCCGCATTGCCGGCAGTAAGTCGGGCTTGTTTCCAGTGAGAGTTGGACTCCGCCAAGGCTGCCCTTTGTCACCGATTCTGTTCATTACTTTCATGGACAGAATTTCTAGGTGCAGCCGAGTGTTGAGGGGATCCATTTTGGTGGCCTTAGGATCGCATCTCTGCTTTTTGCGGATGATGTGGTCCTGTTGGCTTCATCGGAACGTGATCTGCAGCTCTCACTGGAGCGGTTCGCAGCCGAGTGTGAAGCGGCCGGGATGAGGCTCAGTGCCTCCAAATCCGAGGCCATGGTCTTGAGCCGGAAAAGGGTAGAGTGCCTTCTCCGGGTCAGGGGGGTCGTCCTGCCTCAAGTGGAGGAGTTTAAGTATCTGGGGATTTTGTTCACGAATGAAGGAAGAAGGGAGCGGGAGGTCGACAGGCTAATTGGCGCAGCATCTGCCGTGAAGCGGGCGCTGTACCGGTCCATCGTGGTGAAGAGAGAACTGAGTCAAAAAGTGAAGCTCTCGATTTACCGGTCGATCTATGTTCCCACCCTCATCTATGGTCATGAGCTTTGGGTCGTGACCGAAAGAATGAGATCATGGATACAAGCGGCCAAAATGCCGCTCTGCCCCAGCCAATCACCATGCAAGAGCTACTTCAATAGGCCAAACAGCCACGGATCCATCAGCTTCAGCCGTGCTTTGACCCACTTCTTCCCCGTCTCCACCCTCAACCTCCCGTGAGTCTTCCAGGCTCCCTCCAGACTCCTTCCTCCAGGCTCTTCTCCATCACCAGTGTCCGGGCCCGGAAGGAAAACTACCTTGAGCTTCGCCCCGAGCCAATCATCCAAACTCACGGTGATTCTCAGCATGCATGTCTTCTGCCAGTGTCCGAGCACCAAGACTTTCAGGCCAATAAAATGTTCTAACTGCTGCTTTTCTCTGTGTGAGTCTCTACATATTGAATTAAAGTTTAATATGTTATGACCCTAACCCTGTTATGGAAGGAGATTTATTTATTTATTTCGAACAGACAAAAAGTGAAAACATTTTTAATTTTTTTCTTGTTTTATGTAGCACAAATTATCATGCCCAATTGACATGCAATTTAACATTTTCAATTTGAAAAAGAGCAGATAAAAGATTCAAGATCTGATGTTTCCCTGTCCCTCTCATACCCATCAACTTATAAACACTTAAATCTTCAAACACCAGATAAAGTTAAATTATTTCCAAGTTACATGACACTTAAATGTTACATTTTTATCCTTAAATGTACAAATATTTTTACGTTTTTATTGCCGTCAATAGCATTTTTGTCTTTGAAACACTCGTCTTATACAACAGATTTCCCAATATGCTGCTTTTTAAACAGTTTCAGGCTTATATTTGTACTTTTTCTGAACTCGTCAATCCATTCGAAAACGAAAACTACTTTTTGTTGTTCCAATACATTGTTTTTAGATGGTTCATTCCTATTCCTATTTAAGCCTTTCCCAATGAATCAGTAAATCACATGATAAACTAAAACAAGCTCAATAATTTCCACGTGCGTGACTGTTTGCTTTTCTTGTATTTCCCTTTCAACCAAAAACTTAATGACCTGAGCGAAGTTGGCTCCCCCACCTTCTTCAAATCTAACGAAATTGGCCTCAAACATTTGTGCTGGTTTGTAAAGCAAAAATGTTTATTTGTGTCACTATCATTTAAAAGATATTAAGAAATGTTTTAAGAGATCAGGTTCTGTCCACCCCCAAACAAAATCAAACAAATTTGGTGTCAATCAACTCGGCTACATTTGTGCAGGTTTGTGCAGCAAAATTTTTGTTTGTGCAGCTATCATTTTAAAGATATTATTGATAACATTCTCCACGGGTCATAAGAGGCCAATAACCCCACCCCTCTTCACCTTTGCAAAAATAAATACATTTTGTGTCAATAAACTTGACTAAGTTTGCGGAGCAAAATCTTTTGTTTGTGCCAGTATCATTGTAAAGATGATAATAAAAAGAGGTCATCAGAGGTCATCAAATAAAATAAACAAATTTGGTGTCTATCAACTTGGCTAAGTTTGTGCTGGTTTGTCATCACCGAAGCATTTTTAAATGAAATTTACAGTTCCAACATGAACAATTTTTTATTGACCTTTGATGACCTGTGGAGATTTTTTTATTATCTTTAAAATACTTTTAAAATGAAAACTTTTTACTGCACAAACCAGCACAAACTTAGCCGAGTTTACTGAGACCAAATGTATTTATTTTTGCAATTGTGACCAGGAGGCTGAGGGAGGGTGGATTTCTCAAGACCCTTGGAGAGCATTTTTATTAATATCTTTAAAATGATAGCTGCACAAACCAGCACAAATTTAGCCACGTTGATATAGACACCAAATTTGTTTGATTTTGTAAAAGTGGTGGGGCTGGTTGACTTTTCATGACTTCTGGAAATGTTTTGTAACGTCTTTAAAATGATAGCTGCACAAATAAAAAAATTCTGCACAAACGTAGCACAAATGTTTGACACCAAATTTGTTTGATTTCGTAAAAGTGAGGGGGCTGGTTGACCTTTTGACTTTTAAACTGTTATTAATATCTTCAAAGCCTAAGCAACACAAACAAACATTTTTGCTGCACAAAACCAGCACAAATGTAGTCTAGTTGAATGACACCAATTTTGTCTGATTTGAAGAAGGTGAGGGAACAACTGATTGACTTTTCATGACCTCTGGAAACATTTTTTAATATCTTTAAAATGATAGCGGCACAAATGAACAGTTTTGCTGCACAAACCAGCACAAATGTTTGAGACCAATTTTATTAGATTTGAAGAAGGTGGGGGTCAATTTCACTCAGGTCTTTGACCTAGATTTTGGAATATTTAAAAAGTCATTTAAAAATGTTATTCAGAAATTATAGTTTATTGATCTTAATGTGTTCTGGCATTATTCTGCCATTACTATTATATTACTTGAAAATGGTCTCAAAACAAATATTGTCGTTTATCTGAATAAATTCAGGTACAATTTATCATCCAACACAATTGAATCTAAATATCAGAACTTCTCTGTTATAGTTTTTTGACATCTTACCCCAAACATTTCTGCCATTTTATGTCACTAATCTAATTTTTGAGTACCAAGTGATTAACTCAACAATTGCTAAAATGTTGCTCTCAAGATCAAATGATACAACCTCAAAGGTTAACTCGGTTGGTCTCCCACACACCTGACAGCACATAAACATCCCTCTCAGATTCACGCTGAAGGTCTGGTCCCACTCCTCTAAGCTGGTGTCTTCACTGGCCGAGTTCTTGTTAATGCCAGCGTTGTTGCAGGCGATGTGGATCGCTCCCCATTTTGACACGATGGTGTCAACCATCCTCTGCACGTCGTCCGACTTGCTGATGTCAGCTGGGATAGGAATGGCGTTGATGCCTGGAAAAGGTAAAAAAACTTTGATTTTGACATAATCATTAAAACCTAAAACTATAGCTGCTAGTGAAATAAGTTAGTTTTCATTGTTTTAAATCTACGTGATAGTTCAAATTACAAAGAATACATATTACTCCACCACAGGCAACAGGAAATAGCTATGCAAGTTAGCCTTTAGTATGCTGCCATCTGGTGGCCAGATGCTGAATATGGTAACACAATTTATGAATAAAAATAAAATTTTAAAAGTGCAATTATCAAGAAAATGTGTTAAGATGAAAAGTATACATTTTAAGCTATTTTCTGCTTAAGGTAGAAATCATGATCACATTCATAAGTGGAGCCAGCTAAACCAGTTCAGGCCTATTAAAACACTTAAAACTGTAAGCGCAAGATTTTACTTCAGTTATGACGTGGAACGAAAGCAAAAAAAACATTATTTTGACTTTCTTCACAAGGTAATGACGCAGGTGCAGGGAAATGTATGAATGACACTTTCACAATTAAAACGCCTACTTTAAGCGGAATCCCAAAGTAATAATTCCTTTTGAACATTATCGACATCTTATTTTGGGGTTTTATGTGATAGACAGACACAAAGTGAGCAGTGTTCATTGTATTAATAATTATTCAGTTTACCTTTAAGTGCAATTAGAGTTCTATGGCATGTCAGCATCAATTTTTATGTAATGCCACAGATTCTCAGTTTGAGATGAGACAAACCATTAACTTGTCCATTCTAACACGCAAATATATTTTGATACAAACTTTCAAGGCTTTTTGCGAGCAGGACCTCTAATGAATTCCTTCTTGTAACTCACCTCTGACAAAGTAACAAGAAGAAATCTAAGACCTTCAGATGTGGAGCACATTACTAATGGTTGTGCTATCAACAGATCCTTTGATTAATGATCTTGTTTGTCTATTTTAAGTTTAGCTGGGTGACTATGTTTTATTAGCTTTCCAGGTCTGCTGTTTCAATTATAAGACAATGGACTAAACAGTGCTTTATGAGAAATTCAAGGCTTGAAATACTGCTTCATAATGCTGTTCTAAAATTCCTCAGGACTTTCTCACTGACCTGTCAGCTGTGTTCTTTGCTGTTTATGATCCTGTTTGTTTGCTAATTTTCTCAAACAAAACCTCTAAGACCTTCAGAGAACAGCTATGCACACTACACAGTTCAAATCTTTATTTTTAAAAACAATGTATTTTTCTTCAACTTCACATTTACACACTACTTTATGTTCATCTATCACATAGTACCAACTTAAAAACATTGTTTGTGCTATATTTTGACTAAATGTGACAAAAGATGACTAAGCACAGGTACTTCAGTGGTGCAGGGGTAAAGCACAACACATGTGCTTTAACCCTGCACCACATGGGTTGTGCAGGGGTAACAACTTGCAAAAACACATACAGGTTGTTGCAACAACCCATGCTGCAACATTGTGGTATAATGTGGTATACCTCATTATACCACAATGAGGTATAAGGCCACATTGAGGCCTTCTACCTCATTGTGACCATCACATGTTCGAGTCCCAGCCTGATGATCTTCGCTACGTCTTCTCTCATTACCTACTTTCCTGTCCGACTACTCTCAAATAAAGGCCTTAGGGCAGATGAAACCTTTAAAAAAGTTGACTAGGTGTGACTTCAAGTGACAAAAGGTGACTAAATGTAAATAAACATGACTAAATGCAACTAAACCTGACTAAATACAAATAAAAGTGAGAAATCGAAAGCAAACATGAGTAAATTTGACTAAATATAATAAATTGTGGTTAGTCAATAAATCAAGTTTATTTGTATAGGACACTTCAACAATGCAGTTCAAAGAGCTTTAAAAACACAAAAATACACAATCATAGAAGACACCTCACAGTCAAGAATTGAGAAAACCAGTAAAAATGATATTTTGCCAAGTGCCATTATTACACATTAAAATGTTCATCAATGTAAAAAAAAACAACCATAAAAAGGTGGGTTTTTGTTCTATATTTAAAGGCAATCAGTGTTGCCTATTTTTGCAGTTTTCTGTAAGTTTGTTTAAGATTTGTGGTGCATAGAAATTGAATGCGGCTTCTCCATGTTTGCTTCTGGTTCTGAGGATGCAGAGTAGACCTGAACCAATATATACAACAACATCAAGTCTTTAATGTAACCCAACTCTCCAGTCGTTTCTATATGTCATGGTCAACAACATAGGCATAGGAACCGGGCGGGGTGAGGGAGATGGGAGGGGGAGTGTCACCCCAATATTAGAGACAGGCGCATTTTCATTATTTTCACACTACTTATAAGGATCATGATTGAAAAGGAGAGGGTTTGAGGAGAGGCTTTGAAATAAATGAGTGAAAACTTTAGCTACAGTAAATAGAGTTGAGATGTATAATAATGTGTACAGCTGCAAATTAGTTGTTAAAAATCTTATTCTGTATGATAAAAAACATACTTTTTTTCTTTAGTTAGTTCACATTCTTGATCCTTGATTCTTGATTATTGTAGTGTCTGTTGTAAATACATGAATACATATACATTTGTATGACATATAGTGTAGCTAATTTATTACCATAGCTACTTTGTAAAAGTGTGAAACAGTAACTTGATTATTCAATGAAAAATCCATCTATCAGCTAGAAAATGTGCATCTCTTTTCCCTTCATTGCTCACGTTTGTTTTGCTGGTGTTACACAATAGACGTAACTCACCCCCAAAAAGAGGAAAGTAACAATATATGTTTGATATTGTCTACTCTAACTCTTGTATCTAGTGGGGTCGGGAGGGTTGCTGGTGCCCATCTCCAGCTAAAGCTTCAGGTGATAGACAGGGTCACCTGGACAGGTCGCCAGTCTGTTGCAGGGCAACACAGAGACAGACAAGATACACAACCATGCACACACACACTCACACCTAGGGAAAATTTAGACAGACCAATTAACCTGACTGTCATGTTTTTGGACTGTGGGAGGAAACCGGAGAAAACCCACCATGCACAGGGAGAACATGGAGACTCCATGCAGAAAGACCCGGGCCAGGAATTGAACCCAGAACCTTCTTGCTGCAAGGCAACAGCTCTACCAACTGCGCCACTGTGCAGTCTTAATATACGTTTATGCTCAATTTAATAGAATAGAATAGAATAGAATTTATTGATCCCCAAGGGGAAATTGCTTGTTGAAAGCTAGGTAATAAATACAAAGTTTGTAATATATATAAATAAAATATTGCACAGTGGCGCAGTTGGTAGAGCTGTTGCCTTGCAGCAAGAAGGTTCTGGGTTCGATTCCCGGCCTGGGGTCTTTCTGCATGGAGTTTGCATGTTCTCCCTGTGCATGGTGGGTTTTCCCCGGGTACTCCGGTTTCCTCCCACAGTCCAAAAACATGACTGTCAGGTTAATTGGCCTCTCCAAATTGCCCCTAGGTGTGAGTGTGTGTGTGCATGGTTGTGTGTCCTGTGTGTCTCTGTGTTGCCCTGCGACCGACTGGCGACCTGTCCAGGGTGACCCCGCCTCTCGCCCGAAACGTTGGCTGGAGATAGGCACCAGCACCCCTCCCGACCCCACTGAGGGAAAAAGGGTGCAAGAAAATGGATGGATGGATGGATGGATGGATGGATGCATATTTTGAAATATCACTTAAGAGTGATAGTGTATAAACAAATAAATAACAAGCAATCACATGAATATATTAATAAATAAATAACCTATAAATGAGCACAGAAAAAAATTTAATCAATTAGCACAGACTTGGGCGTTGTAAAGACTGATGGCAACAGGCAGAAATGACTGTGTCACTCTGTGGTGCACTTTGGCAAAATGAGTCTCTGGCTGAAGGGGCTCCTGTGTCCAGCGAGCACGTCATGGATTGGATGAGACTCATTGTCCAAGATGGCCTGCATGTTGGACAGGATCCTTCTTTCTGACACCACTGTCAGAGAGTCCAGCTCCACTCCAATGACTTTACTGGCTTTCCAGATCAGTTTGTTCAGTCTGTTGGTGTCCTCCACCTTCAGCCTGCTGCCCCAGCACACCACAGCATCCAGGATGGCACTAGCAACCACAGAGTCATAAAACATCCTGAGCAAAGTCCGGGAGATGTTGAATGACCTCAGCCACCTCAGAAAGTAGGGGCGACTTTGGCCCTTCCTGTAGACAGCATCAGTGTTCTTGACCCAGTCCAGTTTTTTATCAACGTGGACAGCCAGATATTTCTAGTTTTCCACAATGTCCACACTGACCCCCTTGATGGTAACAGGGGTCACCGGTGTCCTGATCCTCCTTATATCCAGCACCACCTGTTCTTTGGTCTTTGTCACATTGAGCTGCAGGTGGTTCAGTCCACACCATGTGACAAAACTGTCCACAGAAACCCCCTACTCAAGCTCCTCACCCTCACTGATGCAACCAACCACAGCTGAGTCATCTCAGAATTTCTGGAGAAGACAGGTAACAGTGCAATGGCTGAAGTCAGATGTATAGAGTGTGAAGAGGAAGGGAGAGAGGACAATCCCTTGTGGAGCTCCTGTGTTGCTGACAACACTGTCTGACACACAGTGTCGCAGGCGCACAAACTGTGGTCTGCCAGTTAGATAGTCCACAATCCAGGACACAAGGGGGGATTCACCTGTATCGCCATGAGTTTCTCAGCCAGTAGAGCTTGATGGATGGTGCTGAAGGCACTTGAGTTCTTTGACTAAAGAACGTAATTCTCACAGTGCTCGCTGGCTGGTCCAGGTGAGCGTATGCGTGGTTCAGCAGGAAGATGATGGCATCCTCAACTCCAAGTTTGGGCTGGTAGGCAAACTGCAAGGGGTCCAAGTGTGTGGTTGGACCAGAGTGCGGAGCTGCTCCAGGATGAGTCTCTCCAGGGGCTTCATGACACATCATGAGGTCAGCGCCACAGGCCTGTAGTCCTTGGAGTCACAGGGACGCTGTGTCTTTGGTACCGGAACAATGCAAGATGTTTTCCACATCACAGGGACCCTCTGTTGGCACATTCTTGTGTTGAAGATATACTGGAGGACTCCACAGAGCTCTACCACCATTAGTTTGCTGTGTTTTATAATAATAAAACGTTTTTATTATTATTAACTCTTTGGTGCAGAAAACTGATTAAAAATTGATTAATTTACTGCATGTTCATGTATGTTAAGGTTAAGATGGAACGGCACTGAAAGTAGCCCTTTAAACCAGTGGTCCCCAACCTTTTTATTACCGCAGACCGGTCGGGACTTGGAAATTTTGACACAGACCGGGGGGGTGGGGGGACCCTTTTTATTGCAGCCTGTGGGGTTTTCCCTGACTGGGAACGAGGATACAACCTGTTGAATGTGACAGGTAGCCAATCAGAAAGCGTGGTGATGTAAGAACAAAGGGGAATCCCAAACAGCTGACATATCGCGCAACTGAAAGTCCGGTGCATATCGGAGATGATATGTGGAAATGTTTATTATAAAATCTAAAGGTCATTATTATGTTTATTCAGTTAAAAATGTTAACTATGACAAAACAGTTACCTCCGAATCATAGTGCAGCAAATAGAGCGACTGCTCCGTCTTTTATCCACCACCTTTTCTTTTTGTTACGTCTTTTATTTCTTAAAATGAATCCACAAACTATCACTGTTGCTTCTACATCATCATCCGTGTTTGGTTACTCTAAATTCCCGTATGCTATGTTGGGAGTTTTGTGGATTTTCTTCTGGATTCGCGATGTCCGTGACTGGAATCGTTCATGTGGTGTGTTGCCTCTGCCGTGTGGCTGGAGACACGATCGACCGATCAAACCTGTTGGACTTTTATCAACTCTGTGGTCACAGAGGTTTGGAGAATCGGACGACAATTCTTAAATCTTGCCGTCTAAACCAGACTTAAGACTCACAAGCTCTACTCATCTCCTCATGACCACTACTCAAACGCTCTCTGACTCTGGTCGCTATGGTAACGTTTACATATCCCTTCAAAATAAGATACAGATGCGCCACAGAAACGAACATTTTATTTTTGTGAAAATTTTAACTCATGATAATAATAATAATAATAATAATAATAATAATAATAATAATAATAATAATAATAATACATTTTATTTCAAAGGCGCCTTTCTGGCACTCAAGGACACCGTACAATAGTAAAAAAAAACTGTGACAGAAACAAATAAAATGTAACAAGTAAAAGTAGATAAAAATAAATAAAACAAAATAATGTATCTATATAAAAACTATGTAAAATCAGGCAAACCAATTGTGTCATGTGGAAAAGGCAGATCTAAAAAGGTGTGTTTTGAGTTCGGTTTTAAAATTTGATAATGACTTTATGTTTCTAAGGTATGGTGGTAATGAGTTCCATAGTTGGGGAGCAGAGCGACTGAAAGCTCTGCTCCCCATGGTGGTGAGACGGGCAGAGGGGACAGTGAAATGGATTGAGGAGGATGATCTGAGGGAGCGAGAGGGAATGGCAATATGAATAAGATTTGAAAGATATGGTGGGGAGAGATTGTAAAGGGCCTTGAAAGTGTACAGAAGAATTTTGTAATCTATGCGGAACTTGGTGGGCAGCCAGTGGAGTCTTTGCAGGACAGGAGTGATGTGGTGCATGGATGGGGTTTTGGTAATGATACGGGCAGCTGAATTCTGGACCAGTTGGAGCTTATGAAGAGATTTCTGGGTGAGACCAAACAGAAGGGAGTTGCAGTAGTCCAGGCGTGATGTCACAAGACAGTGAACAAGGATGGCAGTGGAATGGGGAGTAAGGGAGGGGCGGAGGCGGTTGATGTTGCGTAGGTGAAAATAAGCCGAGCGGGTAATGTGATTAATATGAGACTGGAAAGACAGGGTGCTGTCAAGGATGACACCCAGACTCTTTACCTGAGGGGAGGGAGAAATGGGACAGTTATCAATTACAAGACTGAAGCTTTTGATTTTGGCCAGAGTAGATTTGGTACCAATGAGAAGAACCTCTGTTTTATCACTGTTAAGCTGAAGCAGATTTGAGGAGAACCAGGATTTTATTTCAGTCAAGCAGTCAGTAAGCGAAAACGGTGGGAGGTTGGAGGCGGGCTTACTGGAAACATAGAGCTGGGTGTCATCCGCATAACAGTGGAAATCAATGCCATACTTGCGAAAAATATTGCCAAGGGGAAGGAGATAAATAATGAAGAGAAGGGGCCCTAAGACAGATCCCTGTGGAACTCCTGATGTGACAGAGGAAGGCTGGGAAGAGAAGGTTTTGATCCGAATGAACTGAGTGCGGCCAGAGAGATATGATTTAAACCAGTTTAGAGGAGTCTGTGTGATACCAATAGAGAAAAGTCTGTTGAGTAGGGTGGTATGGCAGATAGTGTCAAACGCTGCACTCAAATCAAGTAGGATGAGAATGGACATCAAGCCGGAGTCAGCTGCCATAAGGAGGTCATTGGTGATTTTTATGAGAGCTGTTTCTGTACTGTGGAGGGGACGAAAACCAGACTGAAACAGTTCATACAGGTTATTGTTGGATAAATAAGTGTGAAGTTGGGATGCTACTATCTTCTCAAGAATTTTGGAGATGAAAGGCAAGTTGGAGATAGGACGGAAATTATTCAGATTATAGTGATCAGCACCAGGTTTTTTTAAGATAGGGGTTATGGCAGCAATTTTAAATGAAGCAGGAACTGTTCCAGTGGAGAGAGAGGAGTGAATAATGGCAGAGATAAGAGGGAGTATGGATGGGGCACAGGCTTTAACCAGGACTGTGGGAAGGGGGTCAAGCAGACAGGTGGACGACTTGGATTTGTGTATAAGGGTTGTAATTTCTGATGTTGTTGGGAGCTGGAAGGAAGAGAAGGAGTGGGCTGGAGGAGAAAGTTCAAGAGTAGGACAGGGGGAGGGTTGTGAGCTGAGATGCTGGTGGATCTTAAGAATTTTACTGTCAAAAAATGACATGAGGGAATTACAAAAATCAGTTGAACACAAATATGAAGGTAGAGAGTCCGGAACTTGAATGATGTTCTTATAAAGTGAGAATATTGACTTGGTGGAGCCTTCATTTGAACAGATTAAACCAGTGTAGTAAAAAGATTTGGCTTGAGTGATACAGTCCTTATAATGTAATATGTGATTTTTGTAAATGTCTTTATGAACAACTAGTCCAGTTTTCCGGTGGAGCCTCTCAAGTTGCCGTCCTTTGGCCTTCATGAGCCGAAGTTCAGGAGTAAACCAGGGGGCAGAACGAGCAAAAGAAACAGATCTGGTTTTTAACGGAGCAAGAGAGTTGAGTATTGAGTGAAGACCAGTGTTGTAATGTGAGACCAGGTCATCAAGGGTGGTTGAATTTAGAGTTGAGTATATATTGTCCATGAGTGAATTGACGCCGAAGGAGAGAGAATTTAAATTAATATCCTTAATGTTACGGAAGGAGATAAGACGGGAAAGCTTAGTGATTGAGAGAGGGAGACAAATATTAAATGAGAGGAGGAAATGGTCAGTTATGGCAAGTTCATCTGCTGTACAATCAGAGGGGGAAACACCAGAACAACAGACTAGATCCAGGACATGACCCCTAGAATGAGTGGGAACATTGATGAACTGCTGGAGACCAAAACTCTGGAGGCAGGATGAAAAGTCTTTAGTCAGAGAACTATTGCCATCGTCCATGTGAATATTGAAATCACCCAATACTATGATGTTTGGTGAGAGGGTTGACAGGTGAGTGAGAAGAGCAGCAAAGTCATTCAGAAAGTCACTGTTAGTTTTCGGGGGGCGGTAGATGGTTGTGATGATGGTGGGGGTAGGTCCAGAGAGCTGACACACAGTTGATTCAAACGAAGAGAAGGTGAGAGCAGACAACGGCGAGACTTTCCACTTCTCGCGGTGAATTATCGCGAGACCTCCTCCCCGGCCGGTGCCACGGGGTTGACAGATGTAAACAAACCCCGGTGGAGTAGAATCATTGAGCTGAGAAAAGTCATCAGGTTGTTGCCAAGTCTCAGTCAAGCATAGAAAGTCAAACTTACGGTCAGTGAGGAGATCCTGGATGAGATGTCCCTTGCCCGTGAGTGAGCGGATGTTAAGCAGACCGAAGTTTACAGAGGAGTTATCAGACTTTGCAGGAGTGTTAGCTGACCGGGCTAGGCAAGCTAGCACGCTGCGGTCAACAACCTGGTTGGAAGCACGCCGGAGACGACGAGAGGTAGACCAGATGGATTGTATGGGTTTCGACGTGTCCTCTTGGAAGTTCCGACGAGACCCGCGGTGGATGTATTTCCGGCGTGGTAGGAAAGTTGCATCCGAGATGAGTAGTGAAGCAGGGGGAAGTGCAGGTAGATGAAACCGCAGCCGGAGGAGCTCAGCAGCAGAATACTGGATCTGACCTGTAACAGGTTGTTGAAAGAGTGCCAGGAGAGTCCAGAAAAGCACAGCCCAGATATATATCCTGCTAGTTGGCATTGTAGAAGAGGAGTCGGCAGCCTGGACAGGTGAGCAGCGACAGGTAAGACTCAGGTAGTAGATGAGAGCAGGAGAGTGGAAGCTAGTCCATGTACACACGCAGTGTTGTCAAAAACGGCGATTTAGCTGAACAGACAAAAGTTAGTCAGCCTGATTAGTGCAATTGCATAGTCCATTAGGTCACAAGACCATAAACTAAGTTAATTTAACCGGCGAGCAGCGGCAGCAAGTCGCGCCAGCGTTCACTCCAAAACCGGAAATCAATAATGACTAATGGGAGCCCTGAGCTTGTTTCTCTGCAACGAGACTGTCCCATCTGGGAGTGACGAGAGACAATGACACCCGAAGTGTTGCTTATATCCACAGCCTGCTTGGTCTCTACGTGGCAAAGCATTAGCAGCCGGTCGCCGCATGTTACGCAGAGCGGGTTTGTAATGTGGGAGTCACCTACCGGTTCGGGATGAATCCATTCTCCTGTCTCTTCTCTGGGCCATTCAGACGAACACAATAGACACAATCAGATGACTTATTAACCTGCGATAATAACTCAGAAATAGTTCATGGAAAAGCAGAAAGTACAGCGGCCACGGTAAGAAAGACTTACAGTATTCAGTTATGCCACATGAACTGATCAGTAGATTATTGCAAGAGAACGCAAAAGAAAAAAATATTCCCCATGTTCCCTGGAGGCCTCCGGAGGTGTCAAACTTCAGTCCTGGAGGGCCACTGCTGTCAGGAATGATGGGTGGAAGTGGTGAGGAGAATGACGCTGAGACCCAGGTAAGATGATGAATATGATTTAATGATATAATGCTCGGTAATTGTCCAGGACAGGCAGCACGGCAGGAAACAAGCACACGGCTAAATGCCGGTAGCAACTGACTTGAAGGACATCATATGAGCGAACACAAACCAGGACTTAGCAGTTCTACTGGCACGTGACCACAAACGCAGACAACGTTAGACAATTGAAAAGGATCCAATGATGAACACAGACAACAGGTGAGACTAAATACACACGGGGTTAATCAAGGGAACGAGACACACCTGGGAGACAATCAACGGGGAAGACGCAGAGACAGGACTCACAGGGAACAGGATCACACAGAAAAACTCAAAAATAAACACACAGAAACACAGATCATGACAACTGCCCTGCAACTTTTAGATGCGACTCTGCTGCACGACACCTGAATAGAATAGTTTGGTCATTAGCAAGGCTCTGGAGAACTTATCTACACAAGAAGGAGGTAATTAAGCCATTTAATTTTGTACCTGTGGCACATCTAAAAACTGCAGGACAATGGCCCTTGAGGACTGGAGTTTGACACCCCTGAACTAGAATAATCTAAAAAGTATAGTATTGGTCTAAACTAGCGGTTCTCAACGTGGGCGGTACCGCCCCCCAGAGGGCGTTCAGAGGACGGCAGGGGGCGCTGGCGGACATTTTTACAAAAGGGGGGCACTGGGATGTCTTTGGGGGGCGTTTGGTCGAAGGTAAACTTTACACCTTAAATCCACAACAATACCAGTTTAGACTTTGAGCAACTTGGTAAAACTGTATTGTGTAACATTAAATCATGCTTGGCTGCAACGATGGCAGCTCCTCTTCTATTCAGTGTTTGTAGCTGGCGCAGCTCCGCTCCGCATCAGTTCAGCGTTACACCGGCAGATGACGCTACTGTGATTCACTTTGTCTGGTATTTATGTAGGCTACATATCTTTTGGCAGTTCTGTGATCATATCAAAACAGCAACTTATATTAAAAAGTGTTTTATTTCCGTTTGAAAACTGCCTGCTTCCATGGAAGGACAACAGAAAATCGCTCTTATAAACATGTAATTACTAAAATCACAATGCCCTCTCTTTGTATCCCTCTGAAAAATGAACCCATTTAAATAAAGAAATCCCTCCATGGGTGATTCCACAATAGAGAGCATTAATTTTATAGCATTAACACGGTGCTGCAAGTGGTCCGACATGAAACGGGTTTGATGGAACAACGGTACCAGCACTTTTAAATTTCAATAGTCAGAATACCGAAATTGTTTCCGTTGTTTTAAAAGTCTGCCTTTTCCCCATGATATGTTTCCCGACCGCCCTGCACAGGAAGTAAAAAAAAAACACAAAAAAAAAACGCCGCGCACATTGCGCAAAATTCTGAAACATGAGAAGCGGGCAAAACGGAGCGACGAACTAGATGTGAATTATGGCATAAAAATAGAGAATCCGACGCTGAACAGTGAAAAAATCAACACATGATGTGAAACATGACGATTAGGCGGCGCAGAAGGTGATGAGTGAAGATTACTGATGGTCAATAAATGATAAAATAAATCTAGCAATAGGAAAGAAACTAAAGTGGACATAGCAATAAACCAAGAGAAGATAAAACTAATCAAATGAAACTAAATGGAAATGAATGAAGAACAAAATGCAAGAATAAACTAAGAAACTAAAGTAAATATGGAGGAATAAACTGGTATGGCAAGACCTTTCGAGCAATAATTAATACAGAGACTGTATGGCAAGAATAAACAGACACTATTTCCAGATAAAAGGTAAAATAATATTGTTGAAATGTCATGGGCAGGAGCGCAACTACACATTATTCAGGTGGATGCAAAAACATAAATCGGCGCCCCCCATGAAAGAGTAGAAACATACGCTCGTCTCCCCCCAACCCCCTCCTCCAGACGCCGATACGTTTAGGGCAAAACTCGCTACATTTACCTCGTTATGTGCGCGAGGTGAAGGAGCGTAAGGCGCGCTGAAGTGTACGGGAAAACATAATCGGTGCGCCGATTCAAAACATCTATAATGATAGTAACATTAATAAAATAAATGTCAGTGCAAAGTAGCCTGCAAATTTTTTGGTAGGGGGCGGTGAGGGACCTGGATTAGAGCTAGGGGGGCGCTGGCCCGAAAAAGGTTGAGAAACACTGGTCTAAACAGTGAGTCTGTGGATTCTAAGTTTGTTCTAATTCCTTTTCTGGGTTAGTAGTGAATAGTCCACCATTTCTAATAAGTAATAACATAAAAAAAGGAAAGGACGCATTAGGGAAGTATTGCAACATTCAGACAAAACAAAGACATGAGTGGAAGGAGGTGACATCAAGGAGTGTATGTGCTTGCTGTGTTTGTGCATTGCTTTTATATGGCCATGATTTGTGTAGCTCAGTGTCCCTGTATGAGTTCGATATGATGATGTTATCTAGGAGCATGTCCTTGAGAGCGCCCAGCTCCACAGTCACATGGATGATCAGAGGAAAGGGGGAGGTATGAATGAGTGTTGTGCTTATGTTGCACAGTGGAAAATATTGATTTCTTTAATTTTATTTTTCATGCGTTTTGCATGTTTGGATTGTTTTCTGTTTTTGTTTTCCCCTTTAACAACCCAAACACACTGGGCTGAAAGCGGCAGGTTAAGGAGGCGGAGCCCACTGATTGCGTTCTGTAATCAGTGTGCCCAGGTGGGGCTGATTGAAGCCAGAATAAAAGGAGCCTGGAAGAAGGAGAAAGAAGTGTGTGTAGACTGATCCTGTAACCGAGGGAGAGACGGCGTAGAGGATCGTGGTGGAAGGAATCCGCACGCCAGGCGGAGCGCCGAGAGGGTCGACGGCGTAGAGGATCGGGGCGGAAGGAATCCGCACGCCAGGCATGGAGCACCGAGAGGGTCGACGGCGTAGAGGATCGGGGCGGAAGGAATCCGCATGCCAGGTGCGGAGCGCCGAGAGGTGGGCCGATGGCTCATTGCAGAGGATCGGGGCAGAAGGGAACCTGCCCGCGCCTCTGGGTCAGACTGAAAAGGGCGTGGTACGCCAAAGAGAGGAATGGTACAGGAGCGTCGAAGAAGTCAGCTGAGGATCAGCAAGAGAGCGCCTTGTAGGCAGATTGCCGTCACCTGGAGCAGCCCTATAAGTGGAACCCAACTGATGGCCCCAAATTGGTGACTTTCTTTTAAGGACAATTATTGAACTTTGGATTTTATAAAGAGGAAAAGGACTGTTTTTATTGTCACTATTGGGAAGTGACCTTTTTTTGTAATAAAATATTCTAAATTTGATTGTTCCGATGGTTGGGCTTTTTGAGTTGTTTACTCCCCTTGTATCACGAACTAAGCGTGGGGCCATATTGGTCACACTTACATGTCTTTGAGGAGATTTGAAATATGCAGCCCTTTCAAGGCTACCACAGGAAAACCAATTCAGATACAGAATGTGTAAGGTCAGGTAGATTTTAAATTTCAATCTTCCCTAAAGCCACTCTAATTTGGATAATTAGGATGAAGTTCATCCTGTGAGTCTCAGCAAGACTTGCATCTAACTTGCATCTCTGTCCACACCACAACAGTCTGAGTATTCAGTGGTTCAGCCAAATCCGTTACAAATTTGTCGATATGCCACGTATCCGCACGCTCCAAGCAGCAGAAATCATGTTATCATGAATAAATCCTCGGTGAATCCCCACAGGACAAGAGGACTCGCCTGTGCTCATTCTTCTTGTCGAGAAAATTTGATCAACGGCATTGAGAGACCGGTTAACCAGATTCATAATTTGTAGATTTGGAAGGCGCATTAGTCCCGCCCAATAAGTTCACCTCAGTTGCAAAAGACATTTGATTTTCAATGCGCAACACAGTGCCTTCAACACTTTACTCTAAAACTATTTTATTATTATCATAATAAAATATGAGGAGTTTGGAAAGGACGCATTAGGGAAGTATTGCAACATTCAGACTTTTGTCTGAATGTTTTCCACAGGTATGAATTCTTATAAATTCATGCCTGTGGAAGTTTCATTTCGTTTCCACCAGCTTCCCACCCTGAAGCTGGTGGAGCTTCAGGGTGGGAAGACATAAAAATTATATTAATTATAATAGAACCTGAAAGGAGAACAGGTGAGGACTGATGTCAGGTTGATTTTTTTCTTTTTTTTATATAACTTTTCCTTTTTTTTTTTCTTTATTTCCACACTAAGGGAAATGGTTAGGAGACATGAAAAGAAAAGGGTTTGAGGAGAGGTTTTACAATAAATTACTGAAAATCTTTGATATAAGAATTGGGTTACACAGTAAATAGAGTTGATATGTCTAATAATGTATACAACTGCATATCAGTTGTTAAAATTCTCATTCTGTACGATAGAAACAATTTTTTTATTTAGCTGGTTCACATTCTGACACTGTACATTATTGTATTATTTGTTGTGAATACATGAATGCCATGCAGGGACATCAGAGTCAGAGTGAAGGAGAGACAGATGCAGACCAGCAGGTAACAGTAACCTGCTGAAGGTGCTCCTGTCCCTGGCCAGCACGTCATGGATTGGATGAGATCTATCTAACAGTAGATTTTTTAATTCATTGTTTCTGGCTGAAAATAATGGGAGAAAAAAAAGTTGAAAAACACAGACTAAAGCAAAAAAACCTAAATGTTTTGAGGGTCATTGCTCATGTTTGGCAAGTTATTGTTACCGAGTTATCAGTTAGATGTGGAAATTGGCATTTTCATTTATTTTTGTGGGGCAAACTGTTGCACTGATGTACTGAGTTGTTCAAGAAGAACAAAACTTGTTTTTTAGATTTTATATTTGTTGGTAAAACTACTATACTGAGCTTAAAATTGCTGAGTACCATTTTACTATCCGTTTTAGAAAGAGACAGAATTAGTTCAATTGCCAGTCAACTTATATCAATGCATTTTTGACCAACGATCAAATGTATTTTGACCAATAAAATATATCAGAATCTGCTAGTAAGCTTGCATGTGCTACCAGAGTATGTATCTTGCTAGTTGAAAGGCAAATGATAAATTAAGTGTGCCGTCCCGGTGTTCTGTTTATCTGTGCTACCCATGAATCCGTCCTACCTTGTGGTAATGTGCATGGGCCAGGGGCGTGATATAGAGGGAAAAGTGATGACAATTCCAGGGGCCCCGACCAACAGGGGGCCCTCCACAATTTATTGATTTATTTATTTATTTTTCATAGAAATAAAAAATTACAAAATTTGGCCCTGTCAATTACAAAATTAATCATATTGTATTTTTGAAGATTGTTTGTAGCAGTAAAAATGTTATGTTCCCACTCCAAGACCAAAAAACACACATCCATATTTGCCCTGAACCCCCACCCCCTGCATGAAATGGTTCGTTCCTGCTTGGAGCGCTTGAGAGTGACGCTGTTCAGCAGCAGACAGTAGGAAACAAGAACGACTGTGGCAGTTACTATGCTGCTAAGTTAGAAGATCAGGTTTTCAAAAAGAAATAGAGAGAGGGAGAGAGAGAAAAAGGTAAGAGCGTATATTTATAACCCAGTTTTTCTCCAAGACAGGTGAGTAGACTGTGAGATTATCAACCATTTAGCATAGTTAGCGTAGCTACAGACTACTTCTTGCCTCCATTTCACTAGCATTTAATGAATTAGGGAAAAAATTACCAAGACATTCATATATTTAACTTGTCCCTTGTACCTTTTACCACACTTAACAGATGAGTCAGTCAGCAGCAGCAGCTCTAACCCACATCCCTCCTGACCTGTTCTCTCCTAAGTGAAATTAAAGCTGCAGTACGTAACTTTTATAATATATTTTTTTCCACATATTTGTTAAAACTGTCATTATGTTGTGACAGTATGGTATGAGAGATAATCTGTGAAAAATCTATTTCCTCTGCTTTCTCCCAGTGCTAGAAACAACCAGTCAGAGGCAGGAGAGTTTGAGCGCTGTCAATCACAATCTCATATGGCTCATCCTTCCTCCCCCTTGCTCTGTGCTTTTCTGTAGCCAGCATAGCATGTTGTAAATGCTTAATCTAGTAAGTACCAGTGATGGCAGATAAACAATTTTCCTATAACAATGAGTTGTTTCTCCACCATTAGCACATTTAGCAGTGAGTGAATGAAGTTGATTGACAGCGCTAAGAGCATCCTGGTTCTAATTGGTTGTTTTGGTCAGAACGGTTCATTACTTTAACCAGTAATAGTAATTCAGGAAGGAGATGGAGGAGATTGATTGTTTTCACAGATTATCTGTCTCATAACAAACTGCTACAACATGGTGACAGCTTTAACAAATATGGAGAAAACATTTTTTTATTAAAGTTACATTCTGCAGCTTGAATAAAATGCAACTACACCGCATTTTTTGAGAAGTCTGGATTGTTTCATGTATATATTGCATGTTGCTTTTGACTGTTGCTCATGGGGAGAGACATTTCATTAATCTAAAACCAATAGAATAAATGAAGCAACCTACTTGCATACTGTATGCATACTGTATGCATACTGAATTTTACTCTTGCATGTACAATTTATGAGCAGTAAATATTGTACTAGTTATCAGTATTGGACCAAAGAAAGCAAGGCAGTTGCAAGCTTTTGAAATTGTGACGCTTTTGATGGGTCAGATAGACTCGAGAAATTGTAACAGCGCTTCATGAGGGGGGGCCCAATGTCATTTTTTGTCAGGGCCCGCAAGATTCCTGGCAGCACCCCTGGCATGGGCACATCAATGCTACGTCACATACTGCTTGCTCAGCATATTTCTTATAAATTCATACCTGTGGAAGTTTTGCTTCATGTGTTTCATTTCATCGAAGATTACAGTAAGCTTTGTTTAATTTATTTTATACCTGGCTTTCACTAAGCTCCTGTATTACTTCATGTTTTTAGTTTACATGCAGCTTTGTAAATATATTTAGAATTAGCTTTAGTTTGCTGTCTGCAATGTCATTACTACTGTAAACAACATTGTTTGACAGGACAAAATACGTTGTTTTGTGGGCTATTTTGTCCCTATACTTTAAAATATTTTAGTTAAATTGTACTCTTTTTTTTAATTAAACCTTGCTAAATAGATGTTGGTAGCGATACTATGTGGGATTGAAGCTGAGTAATAAGGGTGTAATATAGCATATCCTATGTGTCCCCCCCAAAGATTTACTCATTCCTACGCCCTTGGCCACAGGTACAAAAATGCCAGAATCAAATGGCTTAATAGCCTGCTTATTGTGTAGATAAGTTCTCCAGATTCCTGCTAATGACCTAATTAGGTCACTATTAGGTCATTAGCACCACACGTTATTCATATCTGAAAGTTGCAGGACAGTGGTACTAAAGGACTGGAGTTTGACACCTCTTTATATATAAGCACCTCTGGCTTAGTGAATTACGATGTATTGAAGTAAAACCTCCTCCTCTTTTATGTTTTCTATTCTCACTTAAAAAATGTAATTAGGAAGCGCTGATTCAATTAGTATGGGTGATTCATTATTGTCATCCAACCATGTTTCTGTCAGGAACATAACATCAATATTATGACCAGTGACAAAGTCATGAACTAATCGCCCGTTCGTGAAACTTGCTTTTTGGGTGCTCAGCAGAGCAGAAACTAGCAAAAAGTGATGATTAGATTTCTCACTAAAGTCAAGAAACGTCAGGTTTCAGGTGACAAGATTTCTATGGAAATAAACATGGCTAAATACGACTAAATATAAATGTGACAGAATGGACATTATAAATAATTACACCCCCCCTTTTCTTACTTTGTTTACTTACTTCTGTTTTACTATGTTGACTGTGCTCTTAAGCTGCACTTCTCTTGCTGAGGTGCGCTGTACTGCAGTTACAACGGTTCACCACCAGTGGGCACATAGAGCTCGGTGAGCAGCACTCCTGACTCAGCAAGCCAATGGCAATTTAGAGCAGTAATGGCTGGTCAACGGAGGCGCCCACCACTGTCGCTTGTTCTTTTAACAGGTAAATGTCAATTAGCGCTGCTATTTGTGTTGACTGTCTCTTGTGGGGGAAGTGAGCTGGAATGGAGTGGCAAGATATATGTGTGGAAGTTTTGAGTGAACAATTCTTTGATTTATATTGTAAATATTTGTTGTTTGACTTAGATTGTAAATATTTGTGAGGCAAGCCAATGGCAATAGTAACGGCTGGTTAGCGGAGGCGCTCACTGTCGCTCTTGTTTCTTAACAGCATTCAACAAAATAAAAGAACCTGCGAAAAACCACACTGACTACTTATTAAGTGTGCAACATAAATAAACATAATTAAATGTGATAAAATGCATCTAAATGTGAATAAAAGTGACAAAATGTTAAAAATGGCTAAATCCGGCTAAATGTTAATAAATGTGGCTAAATGTGACTAAATGTGAAGTTCTTTACTTATGCAAGACAGTTCATTTTTGCGACCATGTATCTCACCTTTGAGGAGAAGCTCCTTAACCACTGCCTCAGCTTTGGTCTGGTCCATGTCCACCACGGCCACCTTGGCACCAGCCTCACCCAGGGCATGAGCAAACCCCCGGCCAATGCCCTGCCCACCACCTGTCACATAGGCCACCTTCCCATCCAGACGCATCCGATCCAGGATGAAACGCCCCTTGACACCTCGAAAGACTTCGTCGTCCGTAATGTCATCCTAATGGACAAGATCTAACACTCAGGCATACTCGGAGATAACCATACCAAGAGGAAGGTGTCAGCAAGTTTCAACTGTACCTGAGAGAGCAAACGTGCTGAGGTCTGAGAGACAAGCCTGATAAGACTGATGCCATCTCTGAGAGGGATGATGACCTTTCAAACACAAAGGGTAACGTTAACATTAAAAGGGATTAGGAATCAAAAACCCAAATGTAGCCAGAGAAGTACCTGCTCTACCCGGGGATCATTTGCAATAAACTGGTTGAAATCTCGAAGAGCCAGGCCGTTGCTATCCGTAGTGTCTTTAAGATAAACCCTTGCTTTGAAGAGTGAGTTATCTACACATATAACCCCTTGCAGTCTCAACAGGTTATTGTCCATAATAAAGTTGTAGTAACTGATATAATTACTCTTGTCTGCATCAATGAAGACCATGTCAAATTGGTCACCGGTGGCGGCCAGTTCCTGGAGAAAAAAAGAAAAGGACGTGACATAATTACAAAACTTGCAAGTGTGCACTAAAATGTCAGTTAATAACTGAGTAGTTATTAACTGACATTTTAACTAACTGGTTATGAAAACAAACCGACACAAACAGTGACAGCAAAAGTAAAGAGGTGAAGAAGTGCAGCAGGTCAATCTGTACCAGGTCACCTTCCAGAACATGTCAAATATTTTCTTTGTTTTCAAATAAGATTATTTTGAAATATGTAAAACATATGGTTTTTTTTTGTCTCAATGGACTGTCACTGAAAAGAACACAGAGTAATTTTTTCTTATTTAAGATTAATTTATAACTCCACAACTTCTTAGTTTAAGCACAGTTTTCTTGTAAACACCCTAATTTCTTTCATTTGACAGCGGTTGTGTGTATAGTCCACAGGCAGTGGATGAACCTTTGCCACAGATTGTGCTGAATCTACACACCAGCCGCTGTCTCTAGAGTCTAGAGGTAAAAAGCACAAACCACATAGGAGGGGTCATTTTATCAAGGCTGTTGTACACTGAAGTTGCTTAATTTCCTAGGTTTTGAAATCACATGTTTTGCTTTTCTTTGTAAATGTTGACCTTAGGTTTCTGCATCTCTGTGGGATACCTTTGTAGCCTTCTCGTGGTATTTATACATTACAGCCATAGAATGTGGACCAAAGACAAACACAACCTCTGAGTTGAAGGGTTTTTGAACCCAAACTTGGATGGGTTTAAACTTGGATGGGTTCAAACTTGGATGGGTTCAAACTTGGATGGGTTCAAACTTGGATGTGGTACATCTGACTAAAAATGTGAACGTCTTTGCCAGCACAGAGTTAGTGTATTTTAGTTGATGCAATGCAGTGCCGTGTGTATTCACATGAATATATTTGCAACTGCAAATAAATATTATGCAACACATTGCCAATGTGCGTGAACTAATTGGTAATATGGGAGCTGAAGTACAACATGCACACTGTCAGTCTGTAAATAGGCCTCTGTCAACTGGGTGAAAACAAATCAAACTAACAAAAGGGAAATGCACATGTTAACTAGGGGTGCAATGATATTTCTCAAGTCAGTTGAGTAAGTGAATTTTATATTAAGGTAAGTTGAGTTTTTCCACTTATGTTCTATTCAAGCATTTCATATATACCGTATGGAGAACTTGGTTATCTCCATGTACCAGGGCAGCTTTGCTCTACAAAAATGATACCTGGAGAATGTATTCTAATTGCTTAATTGAATTTAATAAGTCACCTGAAATTGTGAGGACGTCACACCATCCAGATTAACATGTTCATTTATAGCTAAAGGTTGTTAAAGTTAACTATCATTGTCTTTAAGATAATTTTAGCAAGGACATGCAGTCTAAATAAGACCTGTTCTCTACATATATTCAGGGCTAAATAAGGACATGATCTGAAACAAAAAATAAAAGTATGCCCATGATATTAGAGAAATACACAGCTCACAAAATAAAGGGAACATTTAACAAAACAATTTAACTCCGTCACACCTTTGTAGAAACAATGCCACCAGTTATTCTGAATCAATTTCAGCTGTTGCTGTGCAAATGGAACAAACAACAGGTGGAAATGAGAGGCAATTCACAAAACAACTCCTATAAAAGCTTGATTTTGCAGGTGGTAACTACAGATAATTTCTCTGTTCTTATCCTTTCTGGTTTATCAATGCTGTCACTCATCAAGGGATCATGAGGTGTTTTTTACAGCCCACTGAAATTGCTTAAGCAGTGCATCTAATCCAAGATGGAACATCAATGTGAGTGGTGGCGAGAAGATTTGCTGTGTCTCTCAGCACAGTGTCTAAAGCCCAAAACATGGATTAAGTAACAGGAGACAGGCAACAAGATTCATGCGAAAAACAGCTATGTCTTACAAGTAATCACATACCCTGCAGGAATAATTAGGTGGCCAATGGAGGAGATCAAGACCACAGATGTTAAGACTCGGAAGCTACTAACCATACATGGAGAGTTCCACCCCAAATCCAGCACCCTGAGACTGAACACGAGCCGTAAGGAAGGAGGCAGAGGACTAGTGAGTGTGAGAGCCACTGTCCAGGATGAAATGGTGGCCAAGTTCCATAAATACATCAAGGACAAAGCCTCAACAGACTATGTTGAGGCTTAGCAAATGTCTCAGACAATGGGAAACAGAGGACGAGGTGCTGGAGGTACCATCGTGGGAGGACAAGCCCCACGGTGGTACATACATGGGATGTACCAACGACAAATAACTGAAGTGGCTGATATCAGGAAATCCTACCAATGGCTGGAGAAAGCTGGACTCAAGGACAGAACAGAGGCTCTCATCCTGGCTGCACAGGAACAGGCCCTAAACACCAGAGCAATAGAGGCTCAGATCTACCACACCAGACAAGACCCAAGGTGTAGATTGTGCAAGGAGGCCCCTGAGACAGTCCAGCACATAACAGCAGGGTGCAAGATGCTGGCAGGGAAAGCGTACATGGAACAACATAACCAAGTGGTGGGCATAGTGTACAGGAACATCTGTGCAGAATATGGACTGGAAGCCCCGAGATCAAAGTGGGGAACACCCTCAGAGGTGGTGGAGAATGACCGAGCTAAGATCCTGTGGGACTTCCAGATCCAGACAGGCAAAATGGTGATGGAGAACCAACCGGACATTGTGGTGGTGGATAAACAACAGAGGAAAGCCGTTGTGGTGGATGTAGCAATACCAAGTGATTACAACATCAGGAAAAAGGAGCAGGAGAAACTGGATAAATACCAGGGCCACAGGGAGGAACTGGAAAAGACCTGGAAAGCCTGTGGTCATCGGGGCCCTCGGGGCAGTCACCCCCAAACTGGAGGAGTGGCTACAACAGATCCCAGGAACAACATCAGACATCTCAGTCCAGAAATGTGCAGTTCTAGGCACAGCCAAGATACTGGAGGAACCATCAAGCTCCCAGGCCTCAGAGAGAGAGAGAGAGATTTTGATTTTTAAAAACTCATTTATTCACACAGTAATGATCCAGAAAAATATTCAACACAATTTTAGATTAACACATCCATAAATGAAAGTTCAGAAGTATTTAAATTAAATAAAACACCTTCATAGTCCCAAATATTCTGAAAAATATCTAGTGCATCCATTTTTAGATAGTATTTGAATTCTAACATAACTCTTGCTCTAACTATACTCTTAAAGAGCTTTACACAATCAGTATTCTGTCATTATTGATTTTAAATTTTCTACTCAAATAAATTTCAAGCTTTGCTTGACCAAGAAAAAAATTTAACAATCGTCCAATTTTCTTCTTTCCTTTGCGATATAAAAAACAAAAAAATAAAGGACTGTTCTGTAAAATTTTCTCCAAATAATTTCCAAATATCTCTTAGTAAAGTAAATAAATCCACTATTCTGAAACACTGTACAAAACAATGAAAGATAGTTTCTCTTAATAAACAAAAGGGACATTTTGGATTAATAATAGAAACAAAAGCATTAACCGTAATGACACCATGCAAGATTCTCCATTGTAAATCACCAACATTTTTAGTCAATGGTGGTTTATAAAGTGACCCCCAAACAGGTTTCACCTCAAGACCAACTTTTAAAAAAACTCTCCAAGGAGTATCTTTTTTATCTTTTAGCTTTACTTTGTCAAAGCCTTAACACATTTCATATATATTACCTTTCCACTCACAGAATCAAAAAGTTTCCATTCATTTTTTTCTTTCTCTAAAAAATGTCCAGGACATTCAAAGTCTTTCAATTGTGCTTTAAAACACAGCTTAAAGAAAGGATCTGCTTCATCCGGTGTTAGGCGTCCATCAAACCCTTTATGAGTCTTTTGTCTTCTGACAACATTCGCTTAAACATTGTCAGCATCATTCCTACAGTTCTTAAAGAGTGAATCTCCAATCCTGCGGCCAACGAAACAACATCATCCATTTCAATTCCAACAAGTTGGAGCAGATGTTTCAATGTGACCACCCCTTTTTTCATCAACAGCTCAGAGATCATGGCCATGTTGTCCCAAGCTGAACCCAAACGAGATCCAAGGAGGACGGGTTCCAATAATAACCAGTTTAAAGATGTGGACGCTCCAACTCTTTTCATTTCCATGAGGGTCCAAGATTTTAACACACTAACATAAAAAGATGACAAACACTTTACACTATATTTTGAAATATCGACAATAAACAAAGTTTTACCAAAACCTAAATTACCAACTTTTGAAAAAAAACATTCTGTAACTTGTTTCCACAAAACATTTTGTTCACCATACAAAAAACTGTGCAAACTGTAGTCTGAAGGCTGCCTTCCTACTTTCTAAATGAATCAAACCTTGCCCTCCTTCCTTTGGTAGAAACAAAACACTCTGAGGGACCCAATGTAATCTGTCCAAAAAGAAATTTAAAATTATAGTCTGTAGTTTTATCAAAAAACCTGGTGGAGGTTCCAAAACAGATAAACGATGCCACAAAGTTGAAGCAGCCAGATTATTAATAATTAGTGTACGGTCCCTGTAAGACAATCATGGCAAAAGGGAGTGGCATTTCTTTAACCTACCTTCCATCAGTTCAATAAAACCTTCCCAATTTTTCATTACGTCTATTTGATTCCCCAAGTAAACACCCAAATATTTAAAACCATTTTTCAGCCACTTTAACTCACCAGGTAATTTAGGTTCTTGTTTTGGCCACTTACCAACTAACAAAGCTTTACTTTTGTTCCAATTAACTTTGGATGAAGAAATGTTGGCAAAACACTCAATAATTTTAGTTAAAGTAAAAACATCTGACTCTTTTATGATTGCCACAATAATATTGTCTGCATATGCAGAAAGTTGAAAAGGTAAAGAAACTTCATTTAACTTTACCCCCTGCAACCTTTTCCTGATTTGACATAAAGGTTCAATATTCAACTAATACAACATTCCTGACATTGCACAACCTTGGCAAATACCTCGCTTTACATTAAAAGGTGCACTTAAACTACCATTGACTTTCAATACACTTTCAATGTCACAATAGAGGGTTTTAATCATGGCAATGAAACTAGAGGAGAAACCAAAAGCTCTCAAACTATTCCATAAATATTGGTGCTCCACTCGATCAAATGCCTTTTCTTGGTCAATAGAAATCAGACCAAAGTTTAAACCCAATAAATTAGAGACGTCCAAATAGTCTTGAATTAATATCATATTATCTCTGATTGATCTGCCCAGGGATGCAGTAGGACTGATCAACATGTATAACTTGATCGATCACTTTTCTCAGTCTGGACGCCAGCACTTTTGAGAAGATCTTGGAATCAGTACACAATAGGCTGATAGGTCTCCAGTTCCTTATTTCATACAGATCACCCTTCTTAGGGAGAAGAGTGAGCACAGCTCTGTGACAGCTAAGGGGTAACATTCCCCTTGCCACACTGTTATTAAGGACTTCCAACAGATCTTGAGCCAGCACAGGCCAACACCATTTATAAAACTCCACAGGCAAACAGTCTATTCCTGGAGCTTTTCCATTCTCCATGCTCAGCAGCGCCTCCTGCAGTTCTTCCAATGTCAGAGCATGCTCCAAGATGACACCTTTGCCAAGTAATTGAGAAACTCTTTTGTCATCTCAGAATCTTCTGTAAGCTCACTAGCATATTATGTTGAAAAAAAGTCCACAGCTCTTTTCCGCAGTTCGGTGGGCTCCGTCGACTCTTTTCCGTCTTCAGAACGAATGCAATGAATGAGACGATTTTGTCCATTTTTCTTCTCCCCTGAAAATGGCCTCGATTTTCTGTGGACTCACAAAAACTCTGAAGATCCACAATTTCAGTCTCTAATTCCTCAATAGATCTTACCAATTCTCTTGTAACATTGTAAGTGTATTGATTACAAAACTGCTGAATTTTAATTTTACCAATATCCCACCACTGCTGTACAGACGTAAACTGACATTTCATAAGTCTCCACTGCTTCCAAAAAAAATTTAAATTCTTTTTTTAAAACGACCATCATTTAACAAAAACAGTATTGAAAGGCCAATATGCACTTTTAGGTCTTAAATAAACACATTCCCTATAATCATAGAATGATCAGAAAAACCCACTGGACATAAAGCACATGATTTAAATATTTGCAAATGGTGCCCAAAACAATAGAACCTGTCTAATCTTGCCAAAGTAATATAATTCACTTTACACTGAGCCCAGGAATACTGCTTATCTTTCCATTTTTAGATCGCCACACGTCAGCTAAATCATATGTTTCAATAATGCGTTTCAATTTCCTCCTTGTCTGTATATGTGGCTCCAAATGATTCCTAACTAGATCATCTATTGTACAATTAAAATCACCTCCTAAAATGAAATAATCTGTTGACACACAATTTAATAGTGTATCTGCTAACTTTTCTAAAAACACACGTTCACTTGGAGTTGCAGGAGCATATACATTCAGTAAAATAAAAGTTATCTTTTCATACTTAACAGTAACTTTTAACAATCTCCCAATTACAACATCTTCAGTTTCAATAGAAACTGGAAGAAAGTTTCTTGAGAAAAGAATAGCTACTCCATCACTTAGTGAAGTTTTATGACTCAAAACAAGATTTCCATCCCATTCTTTCTTCCAATCAACCTGATTTTCAACATCACTGAGTTTCTTGAGCAAAAGCTGTCAATGCATTTAGATTTTAAAAGTACAAAATACACAGCCCTTTTTTCACATCCCTTGCACCATTAAGGTTTAAATATGAGATTTTAAATCTACTCATATTCACACAAAAAAGGATCCAAAGGAAGAAAAAAGAAATACTAACTTTCATGAAACTCCCAAAATTTGAGCTCTAACTTTTTGCATCAGTTTTCGAAGTCTATAAACTTCAGTGTCCACTAACCCATCAGAAGTCCTTTGTCTCATTAACCATTCAGCTGAGTCAACAAACAGTTTTTTATTTGGAAAAAAATCCTCTATGACAACATCCCATTTTCCTTTTGTCACTTCCAAAAACCTTCTAATCTGCTCTAGACTGTATCCATTAGTACTCTGGCCATCAGGACTAGAGGAATCAGATTCTCTATTGCTATCAGAATCAGATAAAGCCTCCAAATCTCTTTCTTTCCCACTCTTTTTTTTCAACTGAGTTTTTTTAGGTTTTACCCCTTTAGCTTGTCTAGATTTTCTTTTAGTGTTTGGTATTTTAAAAACACTTTCCTCGTCCCTGATCAAATTCCCTCCACTATGACCTAAGTCATCAACATCCATTTCTTCTTGCAATCCTTCTTGTGTGGTTGTTTGACTTCAGGAGAAGTAATGACATCTTCAATGTCACGTTCTGAAACATTCGACTGTTTTTGGTCTCCTGTTGAGACTCCCTCCCCAGGGTTAGTTTCTTGAGCTCCTTCCCCAACATCAGCCACCGGTTCTCCTTCCCCCAGCTGCACCCACTGTCGCTCCATTCATAGTATCTGCTGATGTCCCTGGCTCTGGATTAACCTGAAAAGTCTCTTTTTGAACTTTTTCAGGGCAATTACGAACCGAATGTCCCTCCTGGTTACACCCAAAACACTTCATTGTTTCAGTTGTTGCAAAGATAGTGTAATCAAAGCCGTCAACTTTAAATTTCATCACTATGCTCAGTTCCTCCATGTCATTTTTTAGAATCCTAAACACTTGTCTTCTAAATGAAACGTCTTTCAGCTTTGCTGATTTGCATCCCGACAGGAGCATTTTCATTGCCAACACGATCTGACCATGACGTGACAATTCCTTCAACAACACTTCATCACTGATGAAAGGTGGCAAATTAGACAGGATGATCTTCTTAGCAGGGTTCATTAAAGGAAAAACTGTAGTTTGCGTATTTCTCAAAACAATTCCCCCCTCAACTACGCTGTTCACCTTAACGATCGAGTCCAAAAACATAACAACTGCATTATTCATCCTGGACGCTGCCTTCACACTTTCACACCCAACAAGTTCCCCAACAGCTAAACCACACTCCTCAACCGAAAAATCCACGCCAACTGGTATTTTAATACCATGCCGACGTGAAAGGCTCCTAAAGCCTGCAGCACTGTAACTTTCCTGGCCATCGCACCGAGCTAAAAGCTTGGCGCGGCTGAAAAAAAGACACCATTGAAACACCAGTGAAAACAGATCGTGTTAAAGTGCGAAACAAGTGAATCACCATTGTAGAAGGTGAAGATCAAACCTTTAGAACACCTCACACTCGTTCTCCTTCCACTCCACACATGCAGCAGACGCTCACACATGCACACACTCTCTCTCTCTCTCTCTCTCTCTCGAGAGAGAGAGAGAGAGAGAGAGAGAGAGAGAGAGAGAGAGAGGTTTAAAATTTCCTTTATTTTACACTCCTTATGTCAGACAACAAAAAACAATAATAAATACAAACTCAAAAAAAAGGAAAAACACAAGCATCATCTGTTTGATGATCGTTCTTTTTGTTTCTCCTCGACAACCATATTGCCAGTTTCGCAGTCCCAGAAATAAAATTCAAAAGAATGTGAATAGATCTCTTTCTTGCACTGTACCGTGGACCATAAATAAAAACACAGTTAGAAAACTGTTCACCAAACCCACCAAACAAACGACCTAAGAGAACAAAAAGAGACTTCAATCTTGAACATTCAACAAATAAATGAGATAAAGTTTTATCTTTAGAGCAAAAACAACAGGAAACACTAACGCCAGGATGAAGGTGTGCCAGATACCCGTCTGTAGCTATGGCCCCATGCACAACCCTCCACTGGAGGTCACCCACCCGTTTCTCAATGGGACCGTGTACAGGGACCGCCAACAGCCTCTTGGGGTAAAACTGGAGTCAAAAAACTCAAGCCACTTCGAAACCCTCACATCTGCCAGAGAGCGTAAATTCAGCACCTTCACACAGACATGATACAAAAAGTTTTTCCCCAGGCCTTCAAAACAGCCCAAAGGAGTATCTTGGAGAGACAACAACAATTCTGGTTCATCCTGCCACTGATCCGCTGCAGGAGAGACGATCAGGGAAGGAAACATGAACTCGTATTCATCATCGCTCTGATGGAAACTGGCAGAGATGCACATGTTTCTTTAATCCTTAATGCGAGCCTGTTGGATCGTATCTGTAGACTCTCTATCAGACTGTCCATGGGCAGCTTCATCAGGTGACCCAGCTTTACACAGCCTGCTTCCCTCATCTTAGATCTTAGCGTACCAGATGAGAGGAGCTGTGACGAGAGGAAACCGTTTTCAAACAGAGGCTCCTCAAAAACCCACATTCCAGGTGTTGACTCAGTCTCTCTCTCAAAGGTGAGGATTTTCCAAGCGTTTAGCACAGATTGATAGAACAGGGTGAGACCAGTCAAATCCATAGATCCTTTTCTCAGCAGAAAGAGATGTTTATCGAATCCCATACGACCTGCTTTCCTCAGCAGAAGACGCGCCGTATCCAGACATGGCAGTCCAACCCCATATAACAGCTTCTGCTGTGTTTGAAGCCTGAAAGCCGCGATCCGTGACATGATGTCGGTAAGTCCTTGTCCTCCCTCCTCCACAGGTAGATACAGGCAGCAGCTCTCACCCAATGACATCCAGACCAGAAAAAGTCCACTAGAGTCTTTTGGAGACGTTGTATAAAAGAGGATGGCGGCGATAACACAGTCAGTTTATGCCAGAGAGCCGAAGCAACCAAGTTATTAACTACCAAGGTTCTTCCCCTGTAAGATAGCTGAGGTAGCAACCATTTCCATTTAGATAATCTGGCACACACTCTCTCCATGACACCCTCCCAATTTTTCCTCAAAACAGCCTCCATTCCCAAATAAACTCCCAAGAATTTTAAGCCATGATCAACCCAATGAATATTACCTGGTAATACGGGGAGATTATTATTTTTCTATGGGCCAACTTTCAAAGCAGAGGTTTTCTCCCAGTTTACTTTAGCTGAAGAAGCTTTTTCATAAAGCTCCAAACAATACTGAAGGCCCATAACGTCATTCTGGTTCTTAATAAAAATGTTTATGTCATCAGCATAAGCAGAGACTATTAAACTTGAATGATTAGGCAAACCTGGAAGAATAAGGCCAGTAAGGGTGGAACAAACTTTGTGTACAAAAAGGTTAAACTACAATAGAATACAACTGCCCAGATATGGGACGGCCTTGTCTAATACCTCTTTGAACTTTAACAGGACTACTTAATCCTCCCCCGACTTTAACAACACAAAACACTTCATTATATAATAAACCCAATAAAGAAATAAAACCTTCACCAAATCCAAATGCTCTTAATGTAGAAAAAAGAAAACAATGATCGACTCTATCAAAGGCTTTTTCCTGATCTAAAGAAATAATTCCAACATCAATTTCATATAGTTTACAAATGTCAAACAAGTCTCTTAAAAGAAAAAGATTGTCCTTGATAGATCTTTCAGGTACACAATATGATTGATCTCTATGTATAATAAGTTCAAGAATATTTTTCAGCCTGTTAGAAAGTACTGTAGAAAATAACTTGTAGTCCACACAAAGGACAGAAACAGGCCTCCAGTTCTTCAACAAAGTCAAATCTCCTTTTTTGGAAGTAGGGAAAGAACAGCTTGTCGACAGGACGATGGTAAGATTCCTGTCAATGTCCTGAAGCACCTCCCACAAGTCCTCCCCCAACAGCCTCCAAAAATGTTTGTAGAAGTCCGCAGGTAAACCATCTAAGCCTGGACTCTTTCCAGAAACCATCTGTTCAACTGCAGCCGTCAGTTCGTCCATTGAAACTCCAGCATCCAGAATGTCCCGATCTACAGCGTTAAGCTGAGGAAGATCGTCCAACAAAGTTTTCATAAAGCTTCTGCTACAGGTCTGCTTCTTGTAGAGGTCACTGTAAAAGGCCGCAGCATGTTCCTTCATAGTGCTGCGATCAGCAGTCAGCGCTCCATCAGGAAATCGGAGACAAATCGGCTGCTTTGCCCGGCTGACACTCCTCTCCAAATTAAAAAAGAAACATGTCGGGGCGTCCATGTCCTTCACTGTAGTAAACCTCGACCGAACTAAAGCCCCTTTAGCCCTCTCCTGTAAAAAACAACTTCACTGATCTTTCTTAAGTTTGGGCTTATTATTAGCATCAGTTGATAAATTATTTTCCAATTCTTTAATCTCATTTTCTAAATTTTGAATTACTTTTTTAATTTTAGCTGTAGAAAAACTTGTATATTGTTGGCAAAAAAAACTCTTATCTGAGCCTATCCAACCTTCCACCACTCAGTTAAAGACATAAACTCTGATTTTTTTGTTTTCCATAGTTGCCAAAAGTTACTAAAACTTTGACAAAAGAAAATATCCTTAAGCAGTTTCGTATTAAAATGCCAATACAATCTGTATCTAATATTACTTGAACAAAGAAAATCCAAGTAAACCAGGCGATGATCAGAAAACCCAACTGGAGAAATTAAACAGTTGGACAATCTATTTCTATAAGTATCTGAGATATATAATCTGTCCAACCGGGCCCAACTCACTATCCCATCCTTCATTTTTACCCAGGTTTACTGTCTATCCTGAGGGTGTTTAGTCCTCCAAGCATCAACCAGGCCCAGCTCTGCTGTCACCTTAGTTAGTTTAGAAGATGATGGAGGATGAGGTTCTTCCCCAGTTCTGTCAGTTAGAAAACTAGCAGTGCAGTTCCAATCACCCCCCAACACAACACACTCATTTTGATTGGACTGCTGCAAAAAACTATACATGTCTTGAAAAATTTTAATTCTTTGATCCCCTTGGTTGGGTGCAAAAATATTCATAAAACAGAAAAGGGTTTTTTCTATTTCCACACTAATCACCAGGACCCTTCATGGGACTAACTCAGTATAAGAAACAACATTAATGTCTAAACCTGGTGAGAATAAAACTGCTACACCAGCAGATGACCTGGTCCCATGAGACAGAAAATATTTCCCTTTCCAACTCAAACCCCACTCCACCTCATTTTCATGGTCTGTGTGTGTCTCTTGTAAAAACACAACATCAAGTTTTTTTTTCCTAATCTTCTCTAAACTGACCTTCTTTTTATGCGGATCCCTCCCACCATTGATATTTAAAGTCCCCCCCCTGATGTTACTCATAGAGGTGAAAAACAGAAGGAAGACAGACAGAGACAGTGGAGAGAAAATCACCCAGTGCACTTTAATCATCATCTTATTTCTGAGTTTTCAGTCGTTTTGAACCTTTTGATTCAGTTACTGACAAATGTCTCCGAACGTTTGTCATGTGTTTTTTCAACCGGAACCGTTTCTTTTCCTCCAACATCTCAAAACCAACTATTTTCTGTACCGTTGATACGCTCTTGATAAATTTTTCACCATCAGAAAAATAATCAAGGACTTTAACTTGTTTTCCAAATGTTTCATCCAGAAAATCATTAATTTCCTCCAGAGTGTACAAATCACCACTAGATATTTGTGAATCTGCGATTGAAACGCAGTCTGAGTCGCTGTCATACTCATGTCCTCTACCTGTGCAGGTGAAGCTGCAGACCACCTTCAGGTAACGCTGCAGCCTCGGCAACAGCACAACCAACCTTCTGATCTGTTTCTATAACCAGATTGCTCCCATCTGAGGAGACCTTTGGAACATCAGTTCCAGTTTTCTCAGTATCCTCCCGTGCACCGTGTTTATTCAGACCACTGCTTCCCTCCCCGGCATCAGAGCCAACTGACGGAGGACGAAACACTCCCTCCTCCGCCGGGGGAGAAGCTCCAACCACCGGCGACTCCTCTGCTCTTCCACTCACCTCAACCTGAGCTTCCTGATTTTTGTGCGGATAGGAAGCCCGCTTATGTCCAACATCCCCACATTCAAAACATTTCATACTCCCAGTACTCGCATAAACCATGTAAGATCCTTCTTCATATTTCAGTCTGAAAGAAACTTCTAGCGTCTGTGTAGCAGAGTTTAAGAACATGAAAACCTGCCTCCTGAAAGACTGAACGTGTTTCAGCTTGTCATGTTTACATCCCAAACCAACAGTTTTAAAACCACTCGCAAGTTTCCCAAAGCGCTGGAGCTCTTTCTCCAACAAAACATTTGGAATGAACGGCAGCACGCCCGAGATAATAACCCGGGTGGAGGGCACCGCCAGCGGCGACACCTGCAGGTCTCCGCCTATTGTCACCCCACTGACAACCAGCTGGTTCACAAAGCGCTCCTTTTTTAAAAATATCACTACTCCCTTATTCATTCTGGAAGCATAAATTAAATTGCCGTGACCAACTAGATCACCAACTGCCAACAGAACCGTTTCAACTGGGATTGTCGGATCAGGTTGGATCCGAATCCCATTCCTCAAAGAGAGGGGCAGGGGCTCTGAAGACGCCATCCCCGCAAACAAACAGCGCTACAAGCGCTGAAAACAAAAAAAAAGAACCCAAGACTTAGAACCAATTTAAGTAAAGACTATTAGAAAGCAAATACATGAAAAATGAAAGAAATCAAAAAACGTTTGAGACACTTTCACTCTCTCAGACTCACCACATGCAGACCCACCACCACCACTCCCAGAGAGAGAGAGAGAGAGAGAGAAGGGAATTTTTTTATGTACATATATATATAGGTCCACCTTATTCCTGGGAGGTTTACTCCGGAAACGATTATGGGTTTTACTTCCAGCACCCACCGGAAGTAGCAGTATTTCACTATAATTTGTAGGGTTTTTTGCTAGTCTATATTTATGATAGAAATTACGCCTCTCTTTTCAGCTATAATACAATATTTAATAAAACTTGTTTATGGACACCCCATCTGCTATCAGAGCTGCTCAGAACAGAGGATCGTAATTATGAGTTAAGTTTTGTAATGGGAGTTAGCAGGGCTGCTAGCAGCTAATTTTTCTGAAGAACTGACAGTAATAAAGAGAAAAGCAGAGAAGCTAGTCAGAGTATGAGCTGCCGTTAAGCACTGACAGTGTATGTCCGTGATATTGGAGAAACCAGAACTACATAATATTTGATTGGTGTGATGTGAATTTTATTTCTTGTTTGAATTTAAAAAATAATACAGTTCATGATCTGACTCATTATCATTATGTTTGGGCCAGCAACTGGTGTGGAACAACACTAGTTAGGGGGTTAAATTGATAATTTGTGTGTTTTCATCTCAATCAATTCCACTGTCAGTAATGTTTTTTAGTTTATTTGAGATCTGCGATGTTATTTTAGTATTTCCTTGAATTTTGTGAGTAGTGTATTGTCACTTTGACACTATGGTAAATCAATATTGCATCTATTAACAGCGGAACTTAAATAAAGAAAAATGAAAGGACCCGAAGTTTCTGAAAGAGTGTCATCCAAGGCTAGCCACACTATTTGCTTCCAAAAGTTCAGTCACAAAGCAAATCCTGCTGGTGACCCTTGCTCTATTTACTTGGTTTGTTGCATGCAAGATGTTCTCAGTGCTGAGATGGAACATTGATTTCAGTTTGTTCTCAAATATGTCTCGCCAACAAGAAACAATATGATATTGTTCTCTATTGCTTCTCGTGATTTCTGAATTGACTGATTTCATACTGCACAAACCAGGTAGGACCTTGCTGATGTGCACAAGCCCACATTGACTACCTGAAGGGAAAAGTAATTGCACCACAAGATTCTGCAGCTTGTAGACCAAATGGTTTCTGTATTACTTTTGGTCTCATACTTCTTTCACAATATTGTCTTGGTGTTTTATTGGCGCAGGTTGGCCTTTAGCTGTTGAACATTCCCAAATTTGTCACCAAATAACTGGTTCACAGAGTTCATGATTGATTCAATATCTGCTAAATGGTAAGGTCCACTGGCTGGGAAATATGGCCAAAACAACATCTATTCACCACAATACATGATAGTTGGAAGGAAAAGCCCGCTGGACAGACTACTTACCCCATTTAACAAACACTCACAGAGCACCTAACGTATGGAAAACACATGGATTATCAAAACAATCCTTAAGTGTGCAAAATTTCAGCATTTTAGGGATATTTGGATTTTAAAAGCATAATAAAAGAAAAATAAGACTTGAATTGCATGGACAAAAACAAATAAATATTTTCTTTCAGCCAGTAAAATAATTTTATTTTAAGTGAAAGATGAAAGATTCCACTCATCCTGCACACACTGTTCCATCTCCTTCCCTCAGACCGGAGGCTGAGGAGCATCCAGAGCAAGACCAACAGGCTGAAAAACCTCCCTGCAACCGTCAGACTGCTGAACTTCAGCTGCACTTAATTCATTTACACAGTTTGAGAAAGACTGAGTCACACAATAATCTTTCTCATTGCAGAATGATGGGCTTCAAATTGTTTGGAAAGGTTCTTTAGGTCCAGGTTTATTAGCCATCAACAATTGATTATCTAAAGTGATTTCTCTCCTCCCTGGCATCAGTGGCGCAACTACACATTATTCAGGTGGATGCGAAAACAGATCGGCGCCCCCCTCCCCCCGAGGGAAGGACCGTCAGGGTGAAGGAGCGACGCTCACTCGCCCACCCCCCACCCACGAGGCGACGATACGTGAAAGATAAAACTTGCTATATTTACCTCGTTATGTGCGCGAGGTGAAGGAGCGTAAGGCGCGCTGAAGTGTATGGGAAAACATAATCGCCGTGCCGCCCCCTCCAGACGGGGCTTTGGCGCCCCCACTGCCAACCGCCATACTTCTTCTTTGTATGGCGGTTGGCAGAACACTGAGAATGCTGACGCTATTGTGCCCTCTACTGCGCATGCGGGTCACAGGTTGTTTGCCCTTTCAGACTGCAGAACACATACAGGTCGCATACAGTATGTGTGGCAGTGTGAACGGCCTGGCAAAACAAAATCAGATTTCACAAAAAATCGGAATTGGGTCACTTCAGGCTGCAGTGTGAATGCAGCCTTAGATCACTCTGACACCAACTTTCTCTCACCTTAAGGGTCTCCATGGCAGGTCCGATCTTGACAGTTATCTTTTTACCATGTGGAGACTTTTCAAAGATGGGCTGAGAGAATTCTTTAAGGTACGGTTCTAGCTCACAGGCCACCAGGCAGCCATCTTCTGGAAGCCCCTCTGCCATGGACAGAGCTCCATAACCGGTGAACATCCCAATCTCCAGGACCCTCTTGGCTTGACTCATGTGGATCAGCATCTTAAGGGTCTGACCTGCCAAAAAAGCACACCCAATAACATATCATGATGAAACACATAACAGATGAAATGTAATAATAATAAAGGTGCATATAAATGTCCCACCCTCAACACGGCCAGTGATGCACTCCTTTGGAAGCCGGAACTTAGTCTTGCCCTCCTCAAACACTTGGTCCCAGTTGTGAGACATGGTCTTCCTACCAATAAGTACGCATTTCTGATTTTACATCTTGGTACACTGCTGTGTAAAAATATTCACACCCCTGGGACATTTTAACATATCATCTTACAACTACAAATGTCAATGTATTTTATGCAACACACAAACACAAAGGAGTGTATCATTTTGAGCTGCATGGAAATGTACACATGGTTTTTGCAAAAAAAAATCTGAAAAATGTGCTATGCATTTACATCCAGTCCTCTTTAACATGCAACATTTTTTACATGCGACGTGCTCTATGTTAAAAAAAAATGTTTCATGTTGGTCTTGAACATTGAATTTATAGATTCACATATTTCCATGTAGATACTCAAGGTTTTCCCCAGAAAACTTGCTAAGCCCGGTAGTCGGGTGCCGAGGCGGTCCACCGTGTTTTTGTATTAAAAGATGTTAAGGTGATAGGAAATTTTAAAATATCACTTGGTAATTATACGTTACGGGAAAACATTGCCAGTGAAACACTACTTAAACCCACAACTGGTCTTAAAAACAACAAATATACAATTAAAATATATGTCAATTATTTGCACTTTTGCTTAATCCAAATTAAGTCAGAAGCTCCATCAGGCCCCCCAGGGCTTCAGGGGCCGCATAAATGCTAATATTTTAACACAAACCACAGATACATCAATCAACCAATCAAATTGTATTTGTATAGCACATTTCGGCAGCAAGGTGCTTTACATAATTAAAGAAAAAATAAAAACAGCATGTGACATTGAGTAAACAGTAAGAAAGAGAAAGAGATTTTGGAAAAAAAAAAAGATTAAAAAAGATAAAAACATGTTTTGTTACAGAATTTAAGCGCCGTCCGTTTATCTCCAACCTTGCAGCACCAGGTTCCTCTCACCTGTCACGGAAATTTTTGCGCTAGGACTTCGCTGTCCTACAGATTTTTGTGCACTATTTTTTACCTGTTAAGAGTCTAGAATTTACAGGGTTTTTCTGTGAGCACAATGTCACTCGCCACTTTTACATCATTAGAAAGAGGAATAAAAAGAAGTTAATAATTAGTTAAAAAGTAAAGATAAAAACATTAAAAACATCAAAGACATCAAAACCCACTCTAACCCTAATTTAGCCATAAGCAACTCTAAACAGGTGGGTTTTAAGTTGCGATTTAAAGGCACTCAGTGTTTCAGCTGTTTTACAGTTTTCTGGAAGTTTGTTCCAAATCTGTGGTGCATAGAAGCTGAATGCTGCTTCTCCTCGTTTTGTTCTGGTTCTGGGGATGCAGAGCAGAACCAGAACCAGAAAATCTGAGGGGTCTAGACGGTTGGTACAGCAATAACAGATCTTTAATGTATTGTGGTGCTAAACCGTTCAGTGATTTATAAACTAACAACAGTATTAACGCATGGATGAGTTTCTCTAGATTGTGCTGAGACATCAGTCCTCTAATCCTGGAGATGTTCTTCAGGTGATAGAAGGCCGACTTTGTGACTGTCTTAATGTGGCTCTGAAGGTTCAGGTCAGAGTCCATCACTACTCCCAGGTTTCCGGCTGATCGCTGGTTTTTAGTTGCTGTGCATTGATTCTAGTTTGCTCCTCTTTAGGTCCAAAGATAATAACTTCAGTTTTGTTTCAGTTCAGCTTGAGAAAGTTTTGGCACATCCACACATTGATCTGTTCTAAGTGATTGGATGGGTTCAGAGTCACCTGGTGACATCATGATGTAGAGCTGTGTATCATCTGTGGAGTTATGGTAGCTAATCTTATTTCCTGTTATAAACTTAGCCAGTGGGAGCATATAAATATTGAAAAGAAGGGGTCCTATGATTGAACCTTGTGACCTTGTGGTCACATGTGACCTTTGACCTCTCTGATGAGAAGTTTCCGATTGAAACAAAGAAATCTCTGTTCTTTATGTAAGATTCAAACCAGTTGAGCACTGGACCGGAGAGTCCGACCCAACTCTCCAGTCGATTCAGTAAAATGTCGTGGTCAACAGTGTCGAAAGCTGGACTGAGGTCCAACAGAACCAGCACTGTGGTTCTCCCACAGTCTGTATTTATATGGATGACATTGAACACTTTTACAAGGACCGTCTCCGTGCTGTGGTGAGCATGAAAACCAGACTGGAAGGAGTCAAAGCTGTTTGTTATTGTTAGGAAGTTATTTAATTGTTTAAAAACAGCTTTTTCAATAATTTTGCTGATGAATGGGAGGCTGGAGATCGGCCTGTAATTCTGGAGTAGTGATTTGTCCAGATTGTTCTTTTTTATAAGTGGTTTGATAACTGCTGTTTTCAAAACCTGGGGGAAAACACCTGAAGAGAGCGATGAGTTACTATTTGGATCAGATCAGTAGCAATGACAGCCAGGACTTTCTTAAAGAAATGTGTGGGTAGGACATCCAGACAGCAGGAACTGGAGCTTAATTGTCTTATAATTTCTTCTAGGTTTTATAATTGAGTAGCTGAAATTAGGTCATTTTTCCTGTATTTGTTTTGTTTGGGCCCAGCATTGGTACTGGCTTTGGAGTGGATGTGCAGATTAATCCTCTGATCTTTTGAATTTTCTCTGAAAAGAAACTGGAGAACTTGTTGCAGGCGGCATTAGATTGAAGTTCAGGTGGCAACGTCATAGGAGGGTTTGTGAGCCTGTCAACAGTAGCAAATAAAGCTCGAGCGTTGTTGATGTTTTTGTTTATGACATCTGCAAAGAAAGCCTCTGTTGCATGTTTTAGTGTTGTGTGATAGTTACGTAGTCTTTCTTTGTAGATGTCATAATAAACGGCAGTTGAGCTTTACGCCGTTTACGTTGGGCCCTGCGGCAGAGTTGTCTTGCAGTTTGAACTGTTTGTGCATTTCTCCATGGAGATTTCTTCATACCAGTCACAACCTTTACTTTAATGGGGGCAATGTAATCAATGATATCTGAAAGTTTGCACTGAAAATCATCCACCAACTTAAACAGCAAAGTGATCCGACAGGGCAACATCAGTTACAGAGACATTGGAAATATTCACACCCTTACTGATAACCAGGTCCAGTGTGTGTCCCTGAGTGTGTGTTGCTTGTTTGACATGTTGTGTTAAACCAAAACTCTCTAATATATTACAGAGCTTTTTAGCCCCTCGGTCTTGTGGGTTGTCAACATGAATGTTGAAATCACCAACAATTATCAAACAATCATAATCAATACATATGAGAGATAGAAGCTCATTCAAGTCCGTAAAGAATTTTTCTACATATGTTGGAGTTTTGTATAGTTAGTGTCATAAATACATGAATATACCACTTGTTTATTGAGTTGATCAATGCTGCTAAATTTGATTCAATTTACAATACCTTAAAGATCTGTTATTGCTGTACCAACCGTCTAGACCCCTCAGATCTTCTGGTTCTGCTCTGCATCCCCAGAACCAGAACCAAACGAGGAGAAGCAGCATTCAGTTTCTATGCACCACAAATTTGGAACAAACTTCAAGAAAACTGTAAAACAGCTGAAACACTGGGTCCCTTTAATCTCAACTTAAAACCCACCTGTTTAGAGTTGCTTATGGCTAAATTATGGTTAGAGTGGGTTTTGATGTCTTCCATGTTTTTATTTTTTATTTCTTTTATTTCTCTTTCTCACTTTCTTTTTTAAATCTCTTTCTCTTTCTCAATGTTTATTTAATGTCACATGCTGTTTTTATTTTAATTATGTAAAACACTTTGAAATGCCTTGCTGCTGAAATGTGCTATACAAATAAAATTTGATTGATTGATTGAAATCAATTTTCAATTTTATTCAAATTACATAAATTGAAAGATTTTAAATTGTTTAACATTTAAATGTAAGATTTTAAGGAGCTGGTAAGTTTACTTTGTAAAAGTTCAAAGTACAATATCCATAGTTAGATTGTTTTGTTACCATAGCTACAATCTGATGCTGAGTTTAATCTTTCATTTTTAGCTCTGCTTGTTTACAAATACAAATTAGTAAATTGTAATTATAACTGACTGCTTTGTAGGTTGGCCAATTAAACTACTCGCCTTCTCTCAGATTAAATCCAACACATTTGCTAGAGGTGCTGATGTTTTTAGCAACAAAAGGGGCCCCGAAATCAAATTCTGCTCAAGGCCTCATCCAGCCTTGGACCGGCCCTGCGCATCTCTGCACTATGCACAGTACCAGCAAACGGGAGAGTTAATTCAATGCTGCTAAAGTGACTTTAGTCGCTCTTTCATTTCGTGTCTGTTGAGTTTTTAATAAGCGTCACAGAAACTACTCTGGTTGGTCGAGTTTATGGGACGAGTTTATCAGATTTCTGCGTGGCTGCGCACATTAACTCTGTATGACTAAGTGGACAAAGCATTTGATATGGTTTGATGCATTGTGTAACCGGAAAAATAATACTAAAAATATAGTATATAATATAAAATCGGCGCGAAAGCTCCTCACCAGCCTGAACCTGCATGATCAGGTTAGCGGTAGTTCGTTTACTAATACACCGGCCAACCGGGAACACAGATAAACTTTATCAGTGCAGGCAGAGCCGGGCGCTGGGTGGCGTTTTGAGATGGAAAAGCCGCACAAAATTCTTTGCTCACAAATATAAATCATTCTCACCGCTCGCTCAACGCACCTCTGAAAGCGCGACTACAAGTTATTCCTGCAGTTCATGGAGAGCTGCGCAACCAGAGTGGTGTTTAAAGTCCTTAACTTGATAAAAAAAAAAAAAAAACTCTGGAAAGAATCATAATTCCTCACAGGGGGTTGATGTAAATATGCATACAGGTCAGCAACTGGACCTGAAACTGGAAAGGAGTTTCCAGTTTCAGTGAAAGGAGGCGCGCGGGATCCGTGCTGAGGTAAACTTAACCCAGCTGCTGCAGTGCGCAAAGCAACGCGCAGAGTCGCCAGCGGTGTGATTGGTCCGGCTTTAAATGCATAAACTATAAACTTATCTTCTATAAACATATCTTTTAGGAATAAATCTGCTCCGCCAGTGAAGCGTGCAGAGTAACAGAGAAGCTTGCAATCTGGCTTAAAAAAGAAGAAAAAAAAAGTTGTTTTTATTTTTTATTATTATTTTCCTAAAAACGTAAACAAGAAAGGCTTAGACTGGTGGTGGCGCTAGTAAAGACTGGCGGGCCACCAGGCCTATAATACACTGGGGGAAACCCTGATACTTGTTTATTATTTCATTTTATTTCTTCAATTCATTTAATATTTCGGTCATATTTAAATTACTTATAATTTAACACGCGTTATAAAATTTATGTCACTAATTATTTAATTTATATTTGCTAATCTTTAACATTGAGCTCCTTTAAAACCCACCTGCTTAGAGTTGCCTTTGAAGCATAATCGATTTAGAATTTAACAATGGCACTTGACTAAATGCAATGTTTCAATTGTTGATTCTAAGTTTGTGTTTTTATTATGTAAAGCACTTTGAAATGCCTTGTTGCTGAAATTTGATATGTAAATAAAATGTGATTAATTGATTGAACATGGGAGTAGTTTGTCAACAAATTAGCAATTTCTCCTTGGGGATCAATAAAATATAGCTTGATTCTGTTGCCATTAAAATACACAAACGTTTGTGATAACGTAAAGAACTATGAAAGAGTTTCAGGGGTATGAACACTTCAACAAGGGACTGCATTTCACACAATAATACACTTTTATTATCAGATGATTTAGTGGAGAAAAAAAAGCAAAGTCATACTTATACAGCTCAGCCAGAGGTTCGCTCTCTTTGCTGCTAATTTTCTCCAGGTAGTTATCCAGTCCACTTGCGATGTCGAGAGCCTTCTGCAGGTGGCTTATCAGTTCCTCTGGAACGGTGGCACATGTTGAAGCTATGCCCTTAGCCTTTGTCAACAGATCCACTATGACTTCCACAGGGGTGTCAGGAACTGGAAAAATCACAAGAGCATGTCAATTCAATTCAAAAATACTTTATTGATGCCAAACAGAAATTAAATATATCAACTACCAGGAAATTACTTCTGCTCCATTCTGTAATCCATTTCTGTAGCCAAGCAAAAAATTGTTTTCATTTGAACTTATTCAATAATAATCATAATAATCAACAGGTGTACATTAAATCAACCACGTAAATATGCCAGATATAGCCACTGGGGTTAATTTTTATTTATAGTCCTCTGGCAGATTGATGGTAACAAAACAAAACAAAAAACAATTAACATATAAAAAATAATTTACAACAATTTACAGAAATTAAATATTAGAACGAGATGGTTACAGGTCCTTCTAAAAAAATTAGCATATTGTGATAAAGTTAATTATTTTCCATAATGTAATGATAAAAATTAAACTGTCATATATTTTACATTCATAGCACACCAACTGAAATATTTCAGGTCTTTTATTGATTTAATACTGATGATTTTGGCAAACAGCTCATAAAAACCCCAAATTTCTATCTCAAAAAATCAACATATTTCATCCGACCAATAAAAGAAATGTGTTTTAATACAAAAAAGTGAACCTTCAAATAATTATGTTCAGTTATGCACTCAATACTTGGTCAGGAATCCTTTTGCAGAAATAACTGCTTCAATGTGGCATGGAGGCCATCAGCCTGTGGCTCTGCTGAGGTGTTATGGAGCCCAGGATGCTTCGATGGCCTTGAGCTCATCCAGAGGTTTGGATCTTGCGTCTCTCAACTTTCTCTTCACAATATCCCACAGGTCAGGAGAGTTGGCAGGCCAATTGGGCACAGTAACACCATGGTCAGTAATACCAGTGGTTTTGGCACTGTGAGCAGGTTGTGCTGAAAAATGAAATCTTCGTCTCCATAAAGCTTTTCAGCAGATGGAAGCATGAAGTGCTCCAATACCTCCTGATAGCTGCTGCATTGACCTGCCCTTGATAAAACACAGTGGACCAACACCAGCAGCTCCCCAGACCATCACTGACTGTGGGTACTGGACACTGGACTTCTGGCCTTTTGGCATTTCCTTCTCTCCAGTCTTCCTCCAGACTCTGGCACCTTGATTTCCGAATGACATGCAAAATTTGCTTTCATCCGAAAAAAGTACTTTGGACCACTGAGCAACAGTCCAGTGCTGCTTCTCTGTAGCCCAGGTCAGGCACTTCTGACGCTGTTTCTGGTTCAAAAGTGGCTTGACCTTTGACCTGGGGAATGCAGCACCTGTAGCCCATTTCCTGCACACGCCTGTGCACGGTGGCTCTGGATGTTTCTACTCCAGACTCAGTCCACTGCTTCTGCAGGTCCCCCAAGGTCTGGAATCGGTCCTTCTGCACAATCTTCCTCAGGGTCCGGTCACCTCTTCTCGCTGTGCAGCGTTTTCTGCCACACTTTTTCCTTCCCACAAACTTCCCACTGAGGTGCCTTGATGCAGCACTCTGGGAACAGCCTATTGGTTCAGAAATGTCTTTCTGTGTCTTACCCTCTTGCTTGAGGGTGTCAATGATGACCTTCTGGACAGCAGTCAGGTCAGCAGTCTGACCCATGATTACGGTTTTGAGTAATGAACCAGGCTGGGAGTTTTAAAAGCCTCAGGAATCTTTTGCAGGTGTTTAGAGTTACTTTGTTGATTCAGATGATTAGGTTAACTGCTCGTTCAGAGAATCTTTTTATGATATGCTGATTTTTTGAGATAGGCACTGGATGAAAAGTGGGATTTTTGTCAGCTATTGACACCTAGTTCTGCCGTGAGCATGGAGATTGAGGACTATCGGCAAGAGGTTTTTGTCAGAGTGGAAAATTGTAGGGCACTGCCAAGAATGGTCAAAAATGTTTTGTGTCTGTGTTCCCTTATCACCCCCCTCCCTTTGTGCCTAGCAGAGGTTTTCGTATTTAAATGAAGTTGATGGGAGCCATGCAAATGCAAATCAACTGTTGAGCACTGCCTTTTGACTCTCATTCCTGTTGTAGCTAACCCATTTTACCTTCTGTTCACCTGTTTACTAGACCCAGGACCTGGACAAAACCCCTCTGTGTTATTAATTGAGAAATAATGAGATTTAAGTATAAAACAGGCATTAATGCTGAAAATGATTCTCAGCTGCGTTCAACCCACCACCTCCCCTTCTCCACCCACATCCTTCAGCTCTAGGATGGCACCCTTTCCCGACCACCACCACCAGTGTCGGGCCCCGGGGGAGAGCATCCCTAATCAGTTATCGGGATGTTCACCGAGTTCACATCAAATCTCAGCTCAAATTAGCTGCCGGGGTCCGAGTGCCAAAGAACTGTTATTCATTCCTGTCATTAAATCTTTTAATTGTTCCCTTTTGTCCGTCTGAGTCTCTCCAGATTGAAATAGAAGTATGTTTTTAAGGAAAGAATATTAAAAGAATAATCTATTTTATCCATTAAAATATATGTTACATGTGTGTTAGGAGCACTGAAAAACAGTTTTCGTTGAATTGATGATATAAAAGAAGAATATGCATGATTACATACAATAGACTTTTATGATCTTAGTTTGACATTCCTCCCATTTGAAGATTTATCATTGCACAACTTAATCAAAAATAATCATAAAAAACATGTTCCAGAGTGGTTCATTGTACAGAAAATATTTTTGTGAATAATATTCAAACTAATGTTAATGTTCACTGATGCTATATTGGAGTGGTAGTGACACCATTCCACATCATAATACAGGACTTAAGAAAAAACAGACAGTACTGTGATTTATTAAAATCCATCAAAGCAAATTATCTGCCTCAGAGTTTGTTTCCAAGTGTTTTCTCTTTTTCATTAAAGTTTTTATTTTCTGTAAGAATGTATTAATATAATGTGTTTTGTTTTTTGGTTTTTTAGTTTTAATGTCTTATGTGTGCATACTAAGCTGGAAGTTGCCAAACAATTTCACTGTAGTTTCATAATGACTAAAATATGCCTGAAGCTCATAATGATTGTCTGTTCTGTGTTAACAGCTGATGGAGGAAGACAGAGAGTCCTGGCAGCAGAGGAGGTGGCATTCTGGGAGGATGGCAGCTATGAGGCGGAGTCAGGATGGACTGTGGTGAGGTTGAGACCCCAAGTTCCCCCAATCAGGAGCTCAGTGACATCAGGACTACGCTACAGGAAGAGACGTCCGGTCTGCGCTACAGGAGACGTTGGGCCTGTCCTGAACGCAACATAATGTTGGATCATGTTTGGACAAAAAAAACACTGCCAGATGGTCCAGAAGAGGACAAGCATTTATGTCTTATTTTGTATGCAAACAGTAAAAACAATGAAATGAAATAAAGAAAAAAAACTTCTGTGCCTCATTTATGTTCCTCATATATGAACATGTTGCATATAAGCAATATCAAATGAATATATTTTAATACAGCATTTATTTTTTATATAGATTTTTTTTAAATGCATTAAAAATATTAATGATTGGGGCGGGGTTTATTTATGAAGACATAAGTGCTATCCAATGGGCACACATCAACCAACCAATCACATGTCAATGATGAACGAAATGCAGTTTACATCCATCCAGAAGTGCTTAAGCAAAGTTATAAATATAAAAAGCAGGGCGATTAGTGAGTCTAAACACATACTCATCAGTACAATAACCAAAGATATTCAAATGTAAATATTGCATTAAAAGTGATCAGGCAAGTTTATGGTGTGTGTGCAGCTGCTGTTGATGTTTTACTCATTTCAAGAAGCTCCCTGAGATGAGAGAAGGTTTCTACTTGAACACAGCCTGGATTCTCTCTGGACTAGGTAACAAAGTGTGACCACTCTCTCGCTCCCTCCCTTAACCACTCTAACCTATCGGTACAAAAAAAATTGAGTAACGAACTTACCTTTGTCAGGTAACATATTTACCGTTTATGGGCGGGACGTCGGTTTCTGCTGCTGACAACCACGGCGAGTTTACGTGTTGCTGAAGGTCCGGAGGTTTCGGTTATATCATGTTACCCACAGAGGGGAGGAGGAGTGACGGCTTGTCTCTGTTACCCAACATGTGAACAGCGAAATTATCCAACTCCGCGTGGCACGTGACGGTTTCGCTCGTGGAAGATAGACAGTTTTCTCCACCGGGGCGGGAGACGATGGGAGCGGCTGAATGTGACAGAGCTCCGAAACCCTCAGGAGTCTCACGTGCTTTTGTAACAATTCCACTGATATTATTTAAGCATATTCGATGAAAAGTTTAAAGCTTAAAGAACAAACACAACGGTAAAAGAGACATTTGTAGAGACGTTTAAGCTCTCAATGTATAGAGAACAACAGCTGCCAAAAATGTGGTGCTTGTCTTCCCCTTCTATCTCTACCCTTACTCCTCCTGTCCAGCAAGCGCGGACTAAACAACAATATTTCCATAAAGAAAACCTTAAAAACATTAAACATCCAAGTTTTTGTAAGTCAGTGATTTGCGGTCAGGGGAGGAAGGTGAGGCAGAATCTCGCCTGTGATCATGGAAGAACAATAAGATAATTTATATTGGTACTTTCAACCTGTGGTTTGTAAAATAAGGTATTTATTTTTCAATTTAGCTTAACCAGTGTTTCTTATGTTTTCTTGAAAATGCTGAATTTTCACAATTTCACATTCAAATGCTCGGAAGCGCATCTGGTGAGGCAGCAGCAAGCTGAGCCTCACCTTGGATTGCGCAACCTCTCTAACTGTGGTGGCTGCCATGCGATGAGAGCATGTTCCTCCTCTGTTCGTTGCCAATAAAATGGTTAAAGACTTTTAATATATTAACTGATTTTCCAATAATTTAGCTGATGTATATAATGTATAGTGTTTTTGAAGATAAAAATGATGAACAAGTTATAACAGCAGCCTCACAATGTCAAAAGCTCTGTCATACGGAGCTTAATTAAAACCAGGTTAGGGTTAGTTAAGTTTATGAAGAAAAGTATATTAAGTCGCAACAAACAATCCATGCAGTTATAACATGAAGCTGAATGATTGTTATGGTAAAATCATAAAAGTCACAATAAAACTGATAAAAAATAATTACTTCTGAAACCAATGTAAGTTTGTTTGTATGTGTACTGTATCAAACACCCGGATGTAATTTAAAACATACTAAAATGTCGGTATATTTAGTAGTTTATTTTTCAAGTAACTGTTAAGTGAATTTTAAAAAATTCTATTTTGAGCATGTATTTTAAAATATACACAAAATTTCTTTAAAAGCATGTTGTTTCATTGGTACACTTGAGCATACATATTTTGTTGACTTAAAGTATATTTTTATTTAATATATTTCTTAAAAGTGTATTTTGGTACAATTTATTTAAGTGTGTTTAAAGTTATAATGTTCAAAATTGGTACAAGCATGCTGTTAGTGTACCTTGTATATATTAATAGGTAGTACACTTAATACTTGTGAGTATATTTGAAATATATTAAAGCATATATTTTTTTCATTAGGGTCTTCACCGGCTTCATGACTGTTCTTCTTTACATGGTGCTTTTCAAAAAAACTGAAAGTGTGCATTACTGCCACCATCTGGTCTGGAGTGTGAACTGGAGCTAATGCCGTTCACTAATAGATCTTATACATCTGAAAATGGATTGGATAAAGACAGCTTCTGTGTTTTAGTTAAGAAAACTGAAAACAATAGATCATATTCGGAAAGATGTAAAACTGAACATACCAGCGACATTTATTGTCAAGGACAAATATTGTTTTTGTTTTAGAACTTCTGTCACTAAAGTGTCAATGTTTGATATTTTGTGGCATAATATTGAATTTAAAGTAGAGAGGGCCTTGATAATAGTTAGAAGTTTTGGTAAATTCAAGCTGGTTCTTTTAGCTCTAGTGGATGTCTGACAGGAAGGAGGGTTTTAAGAGAGGGGGAAGACATGCAGCAAATGTCACCAGGCTGGGACGCGAACCCGTGATCACCAGCATGAGGACTATGGCCTCAATACGTGAGCCGTGCCTTGTCCCTGCGCCACCACAGCACCCCACAACTTCATAGTTAATGCCAACATCAACTGATTTTATGTTTTTGTTGCCTATTTTTTTCCACTTCTAACATAAACAGGTAAAGAAAACACTCAGAAATGTTTTTCCACCCCAGACATCCGCTCCCAATCATCAGTTCTGATGATGTCACATACATAGTGAGTCCACAACGTCTGAAAAGTTTTTATTTTTTTCTTTGCCATTTTTCTGTTCTCTTTAAAATACAAATGCTGTAGGCAGACAAACTTGTTCCTTTCGGGTTTCAGGCTATGCACTGTAGTCTTTTCTGCCAGCCGCAAGTCAGTTTAAGTAGTGATCCTCTTCCTCCTCCTGACATCGTCTTCTTCAATGTCTCCTCATCTCTTATGTACATAAATTATGGGAATATTTTTTCATGATTCCCCAAACATTGGCTGAATATCTGCTTGTATGTTATTGTAATAAATACATTTTAATGAAAACATTTTGTCTCTGTTTATTTTGTAAGATTTGAGTTTAAAACTCTGACTACATTTAGGTTGATACAAATTAAATATGAAATAATTATTTTAATGTTTCTTGCTTATAAATCCAGTGCTAAGAAATAATGGAAAGAACTCAGAAGTTGTTCATTATGTTTAGTCAGTTGAGTCTAATAAGTTATAAGTAAATATTGAAGGGGACACGGGTTTTCATTTCTAATGACTGTCCAATTAGAATGTAAATTTAGTAAAATAAAAATGTGAAAAAATATTGTGTGGTGTTAAACCACAGAAGAGGATAAAGGGCCCATAAAAATCTTTTAACACCAACTGATGTGCAAGACATTTTTTTCAGATTAAAAGTCAGAATGACGACCTGTTTTCTTACAGGTCTTCCGGGTCAGACCGCTTGTCAAAAATTAAATCATGAAAATTGAAATTGAGTGCTCGTTATCCATTTTTTCCATTTTCATTTTGTGCACTAAATGGAAAATCAGATAACGAGCCATAAATCCGATTTCCGATTTTGGTTTGATAAACAAAAAAACGAGTCTATTTTTGCCGTCTCATTTTTCATTTCAAACAAAAAAAACAAACTGCCTGAAAATACACGGACCGTCTTTCCGGGTTGAGATGTCAGTTTGTCTGGAGTAACACTGGAATAATTTTACATGCTTAATTTTCTTAAGCATGTTGTCTGTAAACTTTGAATTTATTGACATTTTGTATAATTTTGTGATTGTATATTTGCAATGTACTCTTGAAAAATGTGAATATATTGAATACACAATGTCATTTGTTTCACCTTGAAAGTGAATTATAATTGACCCTTCTATGTTCTGTAGCCTGTGTTTGCAATACTGTAGTGTGTATGAAGCATGTAATGTACAAAGTGGCAAAGCAGAAAAATAAAAGACATTGAGTAACTAAAAAGTGTACTTATTTAGTAATTATACTAAACCAAAAGTGTAATGGTAGCATACTGTGATCACACTAGTAATATATAAACTATGTAATGCCAATATACTTGAAATACATTCTAAATATATTTGAAATGTAATTCAATCACAAAATACTACACTCAAAATATACTAATAAGCACATTTATATTACATAAAAAGCAATATACTTAAAGTATACTAAGTATAACTTCAATTGTTCCAAAAAGTATGTGAAAGTACACTTAGTATATTGTGCTTTAATACAGTTTAAATACTATTCAAATACACTAAGCACAAAATCAGTTGTTCCAAAATAGCATACTTCAAGTTGACTAATCCTAGGCGAACTTGAAGTATACTCATGATTAGTCTGAATTAAAGTATGCTTAAGTATACTAAAATTTAACATACTTAGTATATTTATTTTTCACCAGGGCATTGTGCGCAAAATTTCCGTATGTAGACAATAACACGCAGGGGGTCTACATTTGTAAACTTGATTATGATTAAGTCAGTGCCTCACCAACTATGAACCTGACCGCATGTCATTGTAGACTGTATGTTCAGTCTACAAAAACTTAACTGAAGTTTCAATCTCCATCAAGTGACAAGTAAACAATTTTTACAATTTAAAAAAGGTCTGAATATTACTGTGTTTAATCTAAGAAAGCACAACCCAGTGAAATATTTGCATTTTTCTCTTGAGAATCATAGACTGATTCTCAAGAGAATCAGTCTATGAGTAACTTGGCTTATTAATTTTAGTAAGCCAAGTTAATAAACTGAACTTGGGCATTGTTTAAAGACTTGAAACAATAAAATGAGCTTCAACAATTAAAAAATTAGGTTGCAAATAAAATATATATATATTCACAAATTTAGTTTCAACATTAATGTAATCAGTTTTCTGGAATGTATACATTCACTCATGGGGTTTTTAAGTTGTCAGATACTCATTAACTTTCTGCCTGGAGTTTGACTACTAACAGTTGTCATTCTCAGCAGCCACTAAGGATGAAATGAAAAAGAAAAACATCATTTACGTCCAATAATTTGGTAACTATTTATAACCATTGTAATACTTCATGATCATGTTTGCGTTTAAAATTAAATTGTATCACAATAAAAATAAAACAGTCTTAAAGACATTATTCAGTGAAGAATTTAAAACATATCATTTGTCAGTGCTATAATATACATTGTTCTGTAGAAACATCATTGGGCTTTTGTCCTTTGCATAGCTGATTAGCCACATTGTATAGCTATAGAAGTTACATTATTTTATTCATCCTGAGTCATGTTCAAGATGAGTGGAGTGGGATGCCACAAATACATAGAAAACACTAAAAGATAAACACAATAATCACTGTAACAAAAAGCTAATAAATACTCAAGACAAACAGTTTTGAGTATTTACCTCTGTATGGTAAAACAGAGGTCAAGGTCCTCTGATTTAGAGGTAGAAGATCTCTATCCATCTATTTAGTCTGGATTCACCTGTTAGATTTTTCTGTAGTTTTCTTCTGCAAATAACCCTAAGTCCAAATTATTTGGATAATATTCAGCTACTCTTTTTGTACAACATATCTGAAATATTTGAAGTAAGATGGAGTTTGGGAAGCCGACATAACTAGCTAAAAGGGTACTTAGCATGCTATTGGCTGGTGTTTGCACAGTTCCCACTGTGCGTATGCCTTATAGGCTCTGAATGAACCACACCAGTGCCTGTTTCCATGGGCTGCAGAGCTCGCTGTCATTATATAAAGGGCCCTCTCTCATTCGGTTGACATCATGTTGTTGGCTTTCGGTTCAGACTTCTGTTTCCTGGCGCTTCATGCTCGGTAAGGCAGGCTTCATATCTCCTCATTAAGCCCACTATTTGTGGTAATTTATGTCTGTTTTCTGTATAACAGCCGCGTATAAATGTACGCTTGAATGGTGCTCTAAATGATGCTCTAAACCAGGGGTCCCCAAACTTTTTCCTGTGAGGGCCACATAACTTTTCCCTTCTCTGATGAGGGGCCGGAGTCAGTTTGTAACAGAAAAAGTGTGACAATTGCAGGAGTGCCTAAATGTAAAAAAATGGTTTTCCAGAAAGCACAATCAAATAACTCTCTCTGGGTTCTTCACAGAAAAAATCCAAGAAATAACATTATTTATTAAATAAATACTGTATTTTCAGGACTATAAGCTGCAACCCCAAAGTTTTTTTTAAAAAAACAGTAAACATGCACATTCACTGTTTTTAGTTTCGTTTTTTATAAACTTAAAGTCCGGACCGGACTATAAGCCTCAGATATTTCTGCCGCTCCAGGTTTTCCGCAGCGATGCAGCAGCAGCAGAGGGGGGAGGGAGGGGGACACACCCAAAGTTTGAGTAATAACAGGTCAATTGAATATCACATTTATTACGGTTGAAAAAGAAAACGTTGCCAAGTTTATATGTAACTGAACTGATTACGGTAGTTTCCGAAAGATAACTGTAACAGTAAAAGTGCTGATCCTTCGTGTTGCTACTAGCATGTGCTAAATGAAAATAGATACTTTCTTCTTTAGATTTCAATGGCAGCTTGCATCCATTATTGTTGCACTACTGCCATCTACTGGATCCCAATATATATGCCTCAAATTCTCATAATGATCCCAGTATTATTTAAAAAAACTAAAAATCTTTTTCCCCTCAATGCTATTTAACTGACCAACAACATTCTCAAATTTCAATTCCCTATTAAAACCAAATTTCGTTTTAATGTGCGCTTTCTTCTTTTATTTCCAATTTTGACTTCCAATGAATCACTTCCTGCTAAAGAGCCCCCTGGTGGTTGAAGAAAAATCTTCATATAAGCCGCACTGGGCTATAAGGTTCAAAGCTTAGGAAAAAAGTAACGGCTTATAGTCTGGAAAATACGGTATATGAAAAAAAATCTAAATGCTCTCTGGTATTGTTCAGGTGGCCGGACCAAATGTGGAGGTGGGCCGGATCCGGCCCGCGGGCCGTAGTTTGGGGACCACTGCTCTAAACACTGTTTGATCCATCTTATTGTAAGGAGCTTCCCACACTCTGTGTGTCTGTTAGCCTAGCTTTATCTCAGCCTCTGTTGTTTTGCCTGTCTGTCAGTACAAGTTCCTGATTTCCCATCCTCCCTGGTAGAGGTACTACATGTTGAGCTCAATGATAAATTGATTCGGAATGATTACCTGAAATAACGAGACGGACTGGCTTGGTTTTGTGTGTGATGTTAGGTAATGTTTTACCGTTAAGGGCAGCAACTCGGAGGGGAACCAGCAGTGGTTCTACCTCGATGGCCATCTGTTTGACTAGAGCCGTATCGATTAAATTTTGTTCGCAGCCAAAGTCGATAAGTGCTGACAGGGGAAAAGACAAGTGATTATTAATTAGAGTTGCCGGTAGGAATAGACGAGATTGAGTTGTGGGTGTTGGTTGACAGTCTCCTCGTCGTTATTGTCGGACCTGGGGGGTTAAACGGACTTGAGAGTTGGCAATGAAGTGGCCGGACTCACCACAGTATAGTGTTGAAGATATTTCTGAACTAGTTAATTTGGGAAAAGTCTGGCTCTATCTTCCTTAGATCCCAGGTGGACCGCGTGGAGCAAAGGCAAAGGCGCATCTTTGGAGAGTGCTGGATGCAAAATAAGGCAGCAATCTGAATTGTTACTCCTGCGCACAAACCTTTATAGTAAAGGCGTGTTTTTCCTCTTTAATATATTCAAATAAGACATTACCTCTGCTTGACCAACTGGAAGCTATCTTGAACACTGAGAAATTTAGAACTCCCTCCAATTTACTTCCAAGATCAAAGGCCATTTGGCCCTTCGTTTAACAAAGGGAGAGGAGAGCTTGTCCTGAACTGCTGTTTTAAGGCTATATGGGCAGAGAAAAACAGAGAAAGGTATTTCACAGATAGGTGTGAAATCTGGAATCTCTCCTGCTTTTCTCCCCACACAGATTTGTCAGGAACAAACTTAAATTCTGTAATTAGTTCAAGGAAAGGTTATCTCCACAAACCCAATTTTGTTCTTCTGCACTCAGCACTTCAAAGATTGAGTCCTGCCGTAAACCAAAAGTAATACATAAAATAAACAGAACAGGGTAAAATTCCTTTTTCTAACCTATCAAATATAATATTCAATCCTAATTGTAAAAGTTAATCATTTTCCAAAACCCCATTCACCATAAACTTGAGCAATTTTCTAATACTAAACAAAACATTTTCATTCAATTAAACACTAAAAATATTTATTTTTACTCAACAGTAGACAAAGACATGAATTTAATCTCTTGCGTCTCTCTTCTGGGGTTAGGCAAGTATGCCCCAGTTGCATGGGTTCTGGCTCGGGGAAAGGTGTTGATGCTGAAGACTCTGGAGAAATAGCGGGTGGGTTCTGAAAATGAGATCGAAAAGGACAATTGCGACGGTTTTGTTCTCTGGCACATGATCTGATGCGGTTATCCATCTTTATGGTAAGGCTTATGAAGTCTTCTAAAGTCTCTGGTTCATCTAGAGGGGCTAGTTCATCCTTTACTTGTTCGATCAGAGCGTGGAAATAAGCACTTTTTAGTGCGGCTGCATTCCAACCAGATGCCGCAGCTTTTATTCTAAAGTCAATAGCAAATTCAGAAACTGTTCTGACCCTGCTTAAGATTCCACAACTCTCGGGAAATGGAAGTCTTGTCGGTGTCACGACAAAAAACCTGCTTAAGTTCCTTCAAAAACTCTGAAAATGTGCAGCTAAAGTTGGTGGGGGAGGGAAACTTAGCCTCAGCCCACTCCAGAGCACATCCAGTTAACAAGGACAACATGTAAGCTATTTTGGCATCTTCATGGCGAAAACTCTGAGGTGAGTGGTTGAAAATGATTCCACATTGCAAAATAAAACCCTTACACTTCCTCACATCACCACAGAATTTTTCGGGTGCTGGAGGTTGTACCTCTGAAAACATAGCGTGGCTAGATGGATCCAGAACCTGAGATGACGCTGACGGTGCATTCCGGACCTGTTGGGCAGAGCCTTGGAGGAAATTAGATATTTCAGCAAGCTGGCGGTTAGTTTCTACTTGCCGGCTACCTAGCTCTCGCAGGGCTGAATCATGTGACTGTATGAGAGAGATTGTTGTTCCGCCAAAGCTCTCCCAATTGCGTCTGCAGGGGTAGACATGCACAAACACAATCAGGAGATGCGCGTTTCAAAACAACAATAAGGTGTATTGAATAGGGGAAAGGGTAAGGGGGAAAACACAGAGCAGGAGTCCGGAATGGATAAACCAGTTCAGCCACTGTCAACAAGAGGCAGCTGTTAGTAGTCAGCGAATCCAGTGGGTGGACAAATAGATGTTACTGAAGGGGGAAGGCTTACTTGGAGCAGATAAAAATTGCTTTAGGAGCAGAGATGGATTCAGGGGTGGCGTGGAGAGGCTAGGAACTGTTGGAGGGCGGACAGGCAAGTCTTGCTGTGTTGAGAAGCGAGCTGGCGGCTGACAGCGGTCCGGGATTTAACGAACCACGGGAAGCTTTGGGCACAAACAGGTACGTACTGCTGTGTCACAAAGGAATCCACAGAGAGCAAACGGACCAGGAAGGGAGTGCTCGAGGAAGGTGACCAATTGGTAACACCAATGGCGTCGTGAGGAACAACACGAGGATTTCTCAGGTAAAGACGCAAACTTCTTTCTCGAGGAACTCCGGAGGACTCCAGGTAAACCTGACAAGAGGAATAAAAACACAGGAAGCGATTAACTCGAGGAAATACTCAGAGGGCCTTTCTCTGGAACAATTTGTTACCAAGGTAAGCAAACACTCAGGCAAAGACGTGTCAGCTCGCCGCTTCTTAAATATCCACAGCATCTGTCAGATAATGTGCCACAGATGTGTCTCCGGGTTCGACTACGCTTCTCCAGGGGCTCTGCTCCCAGGTGGCATCTGGTGGAGGAGGTGGGAAGCAGCATGCTTCCAAAACAACAACAAAAAAACAAGAAACAAAACAACAAACCACCGAACCTGACAACAAGGCAGCTTTTGTTTTTATGTTAAGATGTAATAAATCTAGTTGTATATCTCACAATTTGTAATTTATCATTGTTTATTAAACTCTGAACGATGTGTGACTTTAATATTCTGTCCTAAAATGTGGTTAGATGTGCCCCTTTTTTTGAGCACCTGCCCCTTTAATGGCCTCTGCACGGCCCTGCTCCTGTCATTTATTGGTTGTTTCTAGTTAGCACTGGGAGAAGGCAGAAAACCTCTTTTTTTCACAGATTCTAATAATATGCTGCCATGATTTAGTGAGAGCATCAACAAATATACAAAAAAATTATAAGTTACCTACTTAACTTGTCTCAGTGCCAAAGTTCAGGGGTCACAAAAATTCCTGAATTTAGCTAATATTGGAGATTAGACTATGGTTGTTTAATGAGATTAAACATGAAGCACTCAAACAAACTCAATTGATGCTTCTTTGAAAAAACATCAAACAAATGAAGCTGTCTCAACGGAGGTTGGAATTTGCCCTGAAGTCATTCGTGTTTTTGCAGTTACCCTTAAACGCTGCGAGGAAGAAACGTTGCAGGAATTTCTAAACTTTCACAGCTTAGCATGTTACTGATACAGTTGCAGAATTACTTTTTGACAATGACAGGACTGTTTTATGTTTAGATTAAAAAAGGTCAAATGGGAAATAAAATTAAGTCTTTTTGCTTGGTGTATCCTAATTTGTTGCAGATTGAGAAACAACATGGTGCTGCACCTCTGAACATAAACCAATCTTCATCTGTCAAACAAATGGCTGATCCAACACTTTTCTAAGAAATATCAATCCACATATCTAATCAAGTTAATCTAGTTAAAAGAAACTTAGGTTTCATGTAACTATACCAAGAATTGAACTTTGGTCAATAAAAACTTTATCTGGTTGCATCTGAATAAATGAGTGCTAAATGAGTGGAGACATCAGTGCAGTTGGTATGTTCTCATAAACAAGGCCAGATAATAAATTTCACACTTTTGTTCCATTGCAGCTTATGAGAACAGTTGGACCTCTGGAGCTTGACAAACCGGTTATGAAAAGAAACTCTGGCGCTGCTCCATCTGATAAGCATGAAGACTGCTTATCAATACTTGATATTCCAACATTTCACTCCATGGATCCCTAATCCTTGTTTTCATCACTTTGAGCTGTTGTAAAATTGTGCAACTATGTACACAGCAGTGAGTGTGTTTTCCTAATCTCTACTACAAATGGTTTTTGTTTAAATAAAAATGGCATTTTCCAATTTTTTGGTGAATTCTTTCAATAATTAAGTGTGCCGGTGTCAAAAAAGGTCACATTTTCAGTTTGCAAAAACAGGTGTTATCTCACAATTATACAAAACACATGTATTGGCATGTGATGGGAATTAATAGAAACTCCTCCCTTGTCTCAGTGGCATCCTCTAAAAACTGTTCTGTATATAAAGCCTCTCTGGGAAGGATCTTCACAGAAACTGTTGCAAGCTCTTCCCTGTTAGCAACTTGAGCTTTAAAAAAATAAAATGGGAAAAGTTCATGAGGGGAACAGCAATGCCGAAGGCAAGAAAACCGAGTTTAGTTTAGTGCGGGTCAAAAGTACATGGAAGAGCAAACTGGGGAAGAAGATCAATAAGGACGCAGTTGACTGTGTCTCGGACGCAAAACTGTAAGTATACCTGTTTGTGTGTGTGTCATACACATAATTGAAGCTAAGACTGCTTTGTTCTTTTTTTGTATGTTGTGTTTGTGCAAAGATCTGCTTCCTTGGATCAAGAACTACTTAACCTTTGTTAAATAATTCTTTGTTAAGTTACTTAATTTAAAAAATGCTATTGCATAAGTGATTTATTGTCTGGTGTTCATAAACCTCTGTTAGATAAGTATTCACACGTTAGAAATATTTGAGACTTTCCCAAGCACTTTGGCAACATCTGCTGGCTGTGGTATTTTTCAAAAACCAAAGTCCATTTTATGCAAAATAGAGGTAAAATAATTTCATAAAAAAGGTAATACAGTAAGGGGCATAATTCATATAAAATTAGAGAGGAAGTTTAGTTTATTTGTATGATTGACAATTGCACTTTGGACAAAACAGGTCATATTTTTTTAAAGGTCTTGAGGACTTTGCATCAAAATCGTAAATAAAATTGTAACCAGCAGGCTGCTCACAAACACTGGCTTATGCATCATGAGGAAGATAGTGTTTTATTGGATATTTGGATTACTATTATTTATTTAAATCCCTTTATTTTAGAGGCAATTGTTGGTTTCCTCAGAAGGATTTAAAAATACAAAATAAAGATGTATCTGCATAACATGTCATGTCAAAAAAAGGTATTTCTGGAAACGTCCACGATACCAGAGCAGAAAGTATGGATGTTGGTTTTATGGGTATCTTTGGTGGGAAAAAACTAATCATTAGATGTATGGTTCAATTAGTAAATGATTGTTGTGTTTTGTATCAAAAAATATGTTTATTCAAGTAATTCAAGTTATTAAATGACCATTCAAAATAAGTTGAATGTAGTGTTTGAGTTAGCTAAATCTTTTCCTGCACAGCAGAACTACTCTTCTTATACATATTCCTCAGTCTCGTGTCACCAAATTTTTTATTTGAGTTTCCTTTTTGGAAAACTTCTTACATAAAGCACAGTCTTCATACTCTACTCTAGATACTAGATATTAAATCCTCTGCTCTTGCCTGGTGCCATTATGTAGATTGTTTTTGGAATAATCTAGCAACAAATCACATCAATTAGTCAAAACAGAATTAAAAATGGTACTCTTTCAGGGAAATATAAAAACTAACAAGTTGGGATTTGAAGGTGTGCCAAAAACTAGTTCAACCTGTCACCATGCTCCTGTGTCTGAGAACATGATGAGATACTTTGACAGTGCTGTCAAGGTCTAAGTTCGCTGGGTGTGGGTGTGTCCAGGATCATTTAGCATAACTATGATGTGAATTTATAAGTTTATATGTTTTAGTGCTGAATAAGTACACAGCAAATTCAAAAGTGTTTGATTTCCAGTGTTGTTGTATGTTAAAAATACAGTGTTAATTCAACAATAAGTTTGGTCTAATTCAACAACATGAGTGTTAGTTTCCCTAAAGAGTTGGTGTTATTCCAGTGTTAAATAAAAGCAATTCTGTCTGGTCTGTCTGATTTCTAAATTAACACTAACACCAATTCGGTCTAGTGTTGATTAGAAATCAATACCAGATAGCTCCTCCCACAATTGCAACGTATTTGTGACGTCAGGTGTTTGCGGAGGCAGCAGTATGTCGTCTTGTCTGGAGCTCATCATAACAAGGTAAGTTCCATGTTAAAATGATCGTGTTTTTGACTATTTTTTATGGATGCATTAATTTTCCGTTTGCACAAGAGTATCAATTCATATACATAGTTCACTTAACGTACGTTTATTTGTTTGGATATTACGTTATATATGACTGTTTATTATTTTGTTAGAAGCTAGAGCTAGCCAAGCAGGTGTAGCATGAGGTGTCGGGTGGTTAACCAAACATTGAAATTGTCAGAAAAATCTGAAGGCCATTTGAGTTAACATTATTTAGCTGCGGAGGTCGTTTTCTTTACGTTTTTGGCTGTAGACTGCATAATGGGGAGAGTGACTGTGCTGGACCGTTGGCTTGATCTCAGCCACAGGTGTCAAACTCCAGTCCTGGAGGGCCACTGTCCTGCAACATTTAGATGTGCCGCTGCTGCATCACACCCGAATACAGTAATTAGGTCATTAGCAGGACTCTGGAGAACTTCTCTACGCAATTAGGAGGCAATTGAGCCATTTGACTCTGATGTTTTGTACCTGTGGCACATCTAAAAACTGCCAAAATGTTTCTTTCTTCATTAGTACATCATGTTGGTGACTGAAGCCTGTTATGACGACTTCAACACGTTTCTTCTGGCAGGTTGGCACGACTTTTATTGCTGTCCACAATGTTTCTGTAAGTGTTACCGGCACCCAACTAGGGGAATCTGGGGCCAGTATCAAGTGTTGCACAGGCAGATGAATCCTGTGCAACCAGATCTGTGGATCAGAGGAAGCGAGTCCTAACAGTGCATCTCTGGCAAGAGCTCGTTTATTCTGATTACAAAAAAACAAACAGATACATAAAATACAATTACAATACAATTCAAATTCAATCGACATCCAGTTTCCACAAATAAATAAAATAAAACAAAATTCACAAATAAAATAACATAATAGCAAAAAAAATGAAGAAAATCTAATCCTAAATTAACATAATCAAACTGAAAAGAAAAAAAAACACTCCACCTAACACACAGTAAACATCAACATCCGTCAGTTATAACGGTTCTCCTAATCATTAACGTCGGGCAGTTATAACCGTTACAGAGGTTATAAAAAAGATAAAACCCACCACAAATAAGTACATTTTTAAGAGAAATAAAAATACTACAACACTACGCAATGCAAACACGACATTATATATTTACAGAACATCTCAAATGTCCCATAAAAAGTTGCCGTTTATACCACCTGTGGATCACAGAGGAAGCGAGTCGTAACAGTGTATCTCTGGCAAGAGCTTGTTTATTCTGAGCCGCCGCTCATGCCCAGTCAGGAGACTCGTTCTCTCTGTTAGACCCACAGCGGCACGAGAGCGCCCCCACTGGCAAGAAGATACATGCACATGACAAATACGTCTATGAACAATAAAAATAATAATAATATAAAAGAAAACAAGACAAGACGAATTCTGATTGAAAAAAAGGGGTGTATTTATTTTATTTTACTGTATCTAAACACACTACACTCTCCCCCATTTTAAAAGATGTCTCCAGACATCTAGAGTAGAACTAGCAAATATAACTATAAAAAGTCAGGTTTGTCGCTTGAAATATCTATTATTTGTCAAAGTGTCATTGTCCTAAAATGTCCAAATTGGCATACAGTCAAAGGTAGCAGGGTAAGAGAGTATGGGGCAAGGCAGACATGCAATCATCAGATTTACTCCAGGTTGCAATGGGTGATAGGATGGTTGACCCAGGTGGTCATATGTGAAGATCTCTAGGTTTTACAGGTCTGGCTGACCTCCTTACTGGCAGCACTTCTTCCTCTGGTGTGTGCATGCCAGGTTCGGAACTATCCCCTCCATTTTCCACTTCATTCTCCATTGATGGTTCTCTGTCTTGACGTTTTTTCACTGCCTCAAGATCTTGTGGGTCAATCTGAACACTTTCACCAGTTACTAATCGGCCAACATATCTGACCTGACGTTTAAAAAAAATTATTATTTTTGGTCGCATTTTGACACCATGTTCTCGCAGGCGGCAAAGCACAAGTCTTAAATCATCGATGTGATCCTGGAAAGTTCTGGAAAAACAAAGCACATCATCCAAATATGGAGAGTAGCACTCATCCCTCAGACCATCAAGGACCCCTTCCATGCACCTTTGGAAAGCAGCTGGGGCATTCGTATGGCCAAATGGGAGGCGGACCCACTCATACAAGCCCCAAGGTGTGCTGAATGCAGTCATGTGCCCTGAACTCTCATCAACAAAGCCTTGATGGTATGCACTGCCTTGGTCAAGTAGTGAAAACCAAGACTAACCCCCCAGATTGTCCAACAGATCTTGGATACGTGGAAGTGGGTGACGGTCAGCAATAGTTTTTTGGTTCAGTTTTCTAAAATCAATGCAGAGTCGTAAACTCTGATCTTTCTTTCTGACAGACGACAGGGGAAGAATATGGTGAGGTGAATTTCCTAATCCAATCATGGTCAAGAAGATTTTGGACTTATTCTTTCACCTCCTTGTATAGGGGTTTAGGAATTGCATTATAGGACATCTGGACAGGTGTTTCATCCTTAAGGTGAATTTTCAACTGCAAATTTGCCTAGCAAAGACTTCCGACTCCTCATACAACATATTCCTGACTAATTTCTGTTCATTCTCCCCCAAGTGAGACAAATCAACAGGAGGATGCCACTTCAGACAGGTCTCATCTTGTGTCTCACTGCTTTCTGGTATTACCTGTGCTGTGCATGAGTTTACAGGAAGATGAGGGGTTGTCCATTAATCATTTTGGTTGTACTGAGCTGGATTCACCTCTGTGACCTTCTCTAAATTTCCTATAACTGTTCTCTTACCAAGGTAGATGTCATGTTTAGTGGGGTTTTGAATGGGTATTTTAACAACAGCTGTTAACCCACTGAGAACCTCAACAAGAGCTGGAAAAAGCTCTAGACCTTCAGGGCAGTTATTTTAAACACTAGGCTGGAATAGCATTTAACCACCTCTTGGCCATTCCACTTCACAAATATGGCCTGCTGGAATGATTACACCTTTATTGCCAGTCCTAACATTGCAATTTGTAGTCTCATCAGAGGTTGAAATCTGAACGGCAGAAACCAAAGCCTCAACTGCTCCGTGAGTAACACTTAGAGTAGCGGTTCTCAACGTGGGTGGTACCGCCCCCCAGGGGGCGTTCAGAGGATAGCAGAGGGCGCTGGTGGACATTTTTACAAAAGGGGGGCGCTGGGATGCCTTTGGGGGGCGTTTGGTCGAAGGTAAACTTTACGCCTTAAATCCACAACAATACCAGTTTAAACTTTGAGCAACTTGGTAAAACTGTATTGTGTAACATTAAATCATGCTTGGCTGCAACTGTATCGATGGCAGCTCTTCTTCTATTCAGTGTTTGTTAGCTTCTGTTAGCTTCTTGGCGCAGCTTCGTTCTGCTACTGGTAGCTAAAATCACAATACCCTCACTGTGTATCCCTCTGAAAAATGAACCAATTTAAATAAAGGAATAAAGAAATCCCTCCATGGTGATACCACGATAGAGAGCGTTCATTTTATAGCGTTAACACGGTGCTGTAAATGGTCCGGTATGAAACTGGGGTGATAGAACAACACAGCATTTTGAAATTTCAATAATCAGAATACCGAAATTGTTTCCGTTGTTTTAAAAGGTTTATGTCAGTCTGCCTTTTCCCCATCGAATACTCTTCCCGACCGCCCTGCACCTTAGGGGCTTAAAAACAAAAAAGACGCGCACATTGAGCAAAACTCTGAAACAAGAGAAGCCGGATATAAAACCGAGCGACGAACTAGATGTGAATTATGGCATAAAAACAGAGAATCCGACGCTGAACAGTGAAAAATTAACACATGATGTGAAACACATGATGATTAGGTGGCGCAGCAGGTGATGAGTGAAAATTAGTTATGGTGAGCGTCAATAAATGATAAAATAAATCTAAAAACAGAAAAGAAACTAAAGTGGACATAGCAATAAACCAAGAGAGGATAATACTAATCAAATAAAACTAAATGGAAATGAATTAAGAACAAAATGCAAGAATAAACTAAGAAACTAAAGTAAATACAGAGGAATAAACTGGTATGGCAAGACCTTTAGAGCAATAATAAATACAGAGACTGTATGGCAAGAATAAACAGACACTATTTCCAGATAAAAGGTAAAATAATATTGTTGAAATGTCATGGGTTTGTTGAGACCACATCTAGTACTGAGAATAAATATATCTTACAGACCATAACAGTAAAGAACTGATCACTTATTTATGTTTTTAATTAGATTTGATATATTTATTTCTTCAATATTATTTTTCATGTCAGTGTTAATGTCATGAGGCTGATGACTCCATGACACTTTCAATTTGACTCATTAGGATTTGATTAAGAACCAGATTTGTTCTTTGTCATTTATGTCCAGTAAAACTATTAATCTATAATCAATAGACAGATCTATATAAAGATATAATCCATGTTTCTGTCTCATATTTGTATGGCATTAAAAGTACCTGGAACTTTTGTTTTTCCACTGAAAGCTCTGGTTTGCACAATAAATGCCATGTGGCTTTTATTTTAGCACAATTGGCTTGCAATTCAGTGTCATCTTGCTTTGAATCAGTATTTTCAAGTTGGGCTGCACCTACAGTCACAGGTCAAGTCTTCGATGCTAACCCAAGACGTCTCAGTCTCTGCCTCTTCACTTGTAGACTTTGTGATCTGTTCTAACAGGAAATCATCACTAACCTGCAAGTCGAGAAGGAAAGGTTTAAGGTCATACCTGACATAACTTTTTTTCATTCAATCCTTGGTACAATGTGTGCAAAAATGTACCCTGTATCAGTTTCTTATCATAGCTAAAATCTGGCCCAGGTTGCGCTGACTCAAAAAGGACACCCTGCTTAAGTTCCATTATTCTGTACAGAAATTACTGTGCACTCTCTTTCTCATGTTGCCTTGCATTACTTAAATCTTGGAAAAACTCAGTACTATTTTTATCTCTGATATGTGAGCGTAGGAACCGCTGAAGCTCATCGATGTTTAAATCACATTTGTTAGATAACATTTCCTTGAATTTACCTGGCTTCATTATCTTTAAGATTGTGCAAATTATTTCCATGTCGGTAAAACCTTCATGTAGTCCTTCGTCCATTTGTTTACATAGGTTACTGTATGACACATCAGAACCAAAATCAGAGATTTGTCCATGAATCTTAAACTCTGCGTGGAAATAAAGCTACAACATCATTTAACCTCAACACCTTGTCTCCTACACTAGGAGAGGGGCTCCTCTTACCCATTTCACTTGCTGTTGTTGGTATGTCAGCAGTGGAACTTCCTGCTGTCTGTCTTGGCTGCAAGGAAATGTCTGTATCTTGAGTAGCAGTCTGCAGGCCTGAGTCGATGAGATCCAGCTGAAGTGAGGCAGGACAACCAGTCCGACCAGCTGGCACATTATCAGTTCTTGACAGTGTGGTTGGATCATCTCCAGTTGCACCGACATCAGTGACGAGCAGGTTACTAATCAGTTCTTCTAAAAGGAGGAGCTGAGCAATGCCTTCATCCTCCGACGCTTTCAGCTTCTCACTTTTAACAAAGTCAATAATTAAATCGTACAGTTCGGGTTTCACTTAAATCATGAGCATGAGTGGTACTTTCATCATTAATCGAAGTCACAACTATCTGCAACTGTTCTGTACTCAATGTACAAAGTTTTTTTTGTATGTTGAATATGAGTGTTCACCGTGGATTGATGGTAGCCATGCTGACGTTTCACTGGTTGCTTTGGCTCTCTGGATGACACATTCAATGCAGCCTTCCCTGAAGCCTCAGTAACCGTCTCTCGTCGTCTCCGCACCAACCTCTCCTGGCAAGACACTTGGAATCCCAGAAGTAGCCCCCAATTGTTACCAGCACCAGACCCAGGGGAATCTGGGGCCAGTATCAAGTGTTGCACAGGCAGATTAATCCTGTGCAACCAGATCTGTGGATCAGAGGAAGCGAGTCATAACAGTGCATCTCTGGCAAGAGCTCATTTATTCTGATTAAAAAAAGCAAATAAACAGATACATAAAATACAATTCAAATTCAATCGACATCCAGAGATTCCAAATAAATAAAATAAAACAAAATTTACAAATAAAATAACATAATAGCAAAAAATGAAGAAAATCTAATCCTAAATTAACATAACCAAACTGAAAAAAACACTCCACCTAATACACAGTAAACGCCGTCAGTTATAACGGTTCTCCTAATCATTAACGTCGGGCAGTTATAACCGTTACAGAGGTTTTAAAAAAAGATCAAGCCCACCACAAATAAGTACATATTTAAGAGAAATAAAAATACTACAACACTATGCAATACAAATACAACATTGACTAATCATTATATATTTACAGAACATCTCAAATGGCCCATAAAAAGTTGCCGTTTATACCACCTGTGGATCACAGAGGAAGCGAGTCGTAACAGTGTATCTCTGGCAAGAGCTTGTTTATTCTGAGCCGCCGCTCATGCCCAGAGTCAGGAGACTCGTTCTCTCTGTTAGACCCACAGCGGCACGAGAGCGCCCCCACTGGCAAGAAGATACATGCACATGACAAATACGTCTATGAACAATAAAAATAATAATAAAAAAGAAAACAAAAGAGAAGATCAATTCTGATTGGGAAAAAAGGGGTGTGTTCATCTTTTATTACTGTTTCTCAACACACTACATAAGCTGACTAATTTCTATAATACCTAATGATAATGTAACACTTAATGTCTGAGTTGTGTTCATGGTAACTATTTTTGACGTTGTTATGCTTTATGCTTTATCTTGTATGTGCAGGTATGTGGTTGCTGTAATGATCCTACTTCTTTGTAGAAGCACTTTCTCATTGGCTTTGTTTGCTATTGAATGTAGGTGTGCTATATATTAATAATATTTATTTGTCGTCTTAGCATTTTGCCAAAGATGGGAGCCGGTGTTGAAGCCTTTCTCCTTGTTGTGGAACAGCCCTTCCTTCATGTACACATTGGTGGAAATAAGAGCAGCACCAAAGACACTTCACCTTCTGTGCAAAGTACCATGAATGTGTGACCTTTGTTGTCAGTGTTGTTTTTGTTTTGAAATAAAAGTAGATTATGTACTGCAATTTACGTTGGTATTAAGATTATTGACTGCCAGTGATATTTTCTGGGGAAAAAAGTTGCATTGGCTCTAGTGTCCATTATTTGATAGTGAATTGACAGAAAAGTGGCTAATGAGAGAAGGGGAAGACGTTCAGTAAAAGCCAGGAAGCGAACCTGCAACAGCCACATTGAGAACTAGGGCCTCCAAATGTGGGTTGTGCTCAATCCCTGCGCCACCACAGCACACCCTACCAGTAGTATTTGAAAATCCTGACCCACCTCTGGCAGCCTGCCAGACACTGAAAAGGGCAAATTAACCTACGAGTATGCACTACGCTGCAGAGCATGGTGGAGTGAAGACTGCTTTCCTTCTAGTGTAAAAACCTCAAGGCACAAGATGCCGCCAGGGCAGTTGCCTATTTCTCCCATATCAGAAACCACCACTGGGCACCAGCACCCTTTGTGACCCCACTAGGGATAAATTGAAAATGTTTAACTGTGGGATACAGAGTTGTATTAGCAAATATAAAATGTCTACACTTTCACAAGAAACCTCTTTGAAGTTGCTGTTTGCAGCAGGATATTATTTTTTACTCAATAATGTATCTTGATTAAAACATTTATTAAATCAGTTAGCATTTCAACTAGTAAACTGAGTGGAACTGATTTAAATGCTAAGAGTTCAGTTGAGTGAGCCAGAACACCAACTTTGGATTTTGTGTCAACTAATATCCCGTTGTATCCTTCAAATAAGAACATTTACAGTTTGAGTGGTTATTATTTGATAAAATCAGCTGAAAGGTTGGCTAATCTTACTAGCTACCTGCTATTTTTTTTTGTTCTCAAGATTTGCTCCTTTTTACCGATGCAGGCTAACTTTACCTCTTGAAACCTATCTGATTATTTTTAATAATGTTTTCTTGTGTCTTGTGCAACAGCTATGAAAACACCACAGACAGAGGGACCTCTTGGACCGTGGTCAGCCCCATCACCTTTACTTACAAGGTCATAGAAACTCATGACTTACTGGACCCAACCAACGACACTCTCTTGTTGGGCCACATCACTGACCCACAACAGTTGGAGGACATAAAAAAATCAAATAAGCCAATCAGGCGTTTTGTGGTGATTGACCAAGAAGTCTTTAAAATCTACGGCCCCAAGCTAACTGAATACCTTGAGGCTAACAATGTAGTCTACAAGATTTTGGCTCTTCCAACCACAGAGGGGAACAAATCCATGGAAACAGCTCTGAAGATTCTAGATGATGTCAATAACTTTGCTCTTGACCGTCGAACAGAGCCCATCATTGCCATTGGTGGAGGGGTTTGTCTAGACATAGTGGGTTTGGCAGCTTCACTGTACCGGAGGCGCACTCCTTACATTAGGGTCCCCACCACACTTCTGTCCTACATTGATGCCAGCGTAGGGGCAAAGACTGGGGTAAACTTCGCCAACTGCAAGAACAAACTTGGGGCTTATATTCCACCTGCAGCTGCAATGCTTGATCTATCGTTTATGCAAACTGTTCCAAGAAGACACATCTCCAATGGGCTAGCAGAGATGCTAAAGGTAGGATTCTTCATCTCTAACCTCAGAGTACTAGGCAACAGCAGTACCAGTTGCATAGTACTGCTGGTCTAATAAATCTGTGAGTAGCTATGGTAGCTATTACAAATGTGCACAAAACTTTGTCAATATTCTGCTTATGTAAAAAAAAAATCAACTGCAATGTTTCCATTAAATAAGAAACACAATGAATATTTCATGAATACGTTTTTTCATGCAATAAGTCATTAAAAAACAAGTTGCAAAATGATCCCCCAACTATTTCCAGTTGCTACTACTACACATATCACAGCTTTCTGTGGATCCTGGTATGAGAAAAAAATTTAATGGTTTAACAAATGTAATGATTTTATACAATAATAAACATATGTAAAACACAATATACTTTATTTGAAACAAAAAGCAACAATTAACAGTACAGCTGTAAAAAAAAATTATGTAAAAATTGGTGATCACTCTCACATTAATTGCATCTTTAATGGTTTTACGCTGATATATAAACTTGAGCAAAATATTAATTTAGTATTTTTTTAGTCAAACAATGTATTGTTTTACAATGTACAGAACAGAATACATTCTTGAACCTTTTCTTTTGTACAGAGTAACAAGCATAATAAGTCATTAGCTGGTTAATTAGTCAGGCTTTGTATCCTGGTGAATGGATGCATTTGATGGAGCAGAATTTGTCTTGTAAGTGAGACAGAAATGTACGAGACATTTTTTCAGTCAGTTGACTGGCACTGTCCAGCAACAGGTTGGAGAAGGGCAGTTTTTCATTCAGCTGGAGAAATCTCTGCATTTTCTCTTGCATCTCATTAAAAAAATTTAAATCATCAGCATTTTAAAGGGGCTGTGTAATGTAAGCAATATAAGGGAGCAACCCTCCCCCATGACTCTCCCACTAAGCTCCTTCAGACTAGCCAACAGCAATTAGTTGGTTCAATAGCTCATATAGTGAGCTAGCTATAACTCATATAGGTATACCTCATATAGCTATATGAGCTCATATAGGTAGCTCATATAGCTACCTATATGAGCATATAGGTAGCTCATATAGGTAGCTATATGAGCTACCTATATGAGGTAGCTCATATAGTGAGCTCTGAGGTAGCTCACTATATGAGCTACCTCAGAATGCAATGCTAGTAAAAAAACCCGTTAAAGTGTTAATAGTGGAATCATGTGATGACTTTCTGAAGGAAGAGTGTCAGAAAGAGCAGAAGTTTCTTGGAGAAAGATGCCCAATTCAAGGCATTAAATTGCAAAGTCACTTTTCTTTTTTAAGTTGTTTGATATATATGCAGCATTTTTATAACAACCCAAGGAAACAGTCAAGAAAACACAACACTGCCACTTCAATACTCTGCTCATAAAGTATGGCCTTTTTTAAAACCTAATTTCTTTAGTGATTTTTTTTTCCTTCATTGCAGATGGCTTTGATGAAACATCAGGGACTCTTTGAGCTTCTTGAGGAACATGGCTGTATGCTGTTGGACACTAAATTCCAGGCTGACAACACTTTATATGGGCACAGTAGTGTTAAGATTGCATCACAGGCAACCCGCATGGCAATCACAACAATGCTAGAGGAGCTAGCTCCAAACCTTTGGGAAGACGATCTAAACAGACTTGTGGATTTTGGCCACCTTATTAGTCCAGCATTAGAAATGGTGAGCTGACACTTTTTTTTATCAATACTACTACTATTACAAAATCTTAAAATTCTTGCTAGTCTCATCTTGTAAGTCTGGTGCTATCCAATTAAATTATTCCCTGGTACATTACCACTACAATGGAAATCGCTCAATTATGTTTGCTTGGTCTGATCAACTGAACTGAATTCAGTGAAACCCATAGATTTCTTTTGTGTAGCAAAATAATAGAAACAGACTTACTTCAGTTCTTTTACATTGACCCAAAAAATGCCAAAAATAATTTTGCTGATTTCTTTTAGGCAGAACTGAACAGGAAAGAGCTTGACAGCACTTAACCCATTAGTGGTAGCATTCCCAAACATTAGTGGTGGTCAGTGCCGGTTTCTGATATGGGCAACATGGGGAACTGCCCGGGGCGGCATCTTGTGGAGGATAGCATGAGAACCGTGTCCCCTCCATACTGGCGTCAAGTCCAGCCAACCCCTGCTGCTCTTACAACTGGAGGATCTGAACGTTAACCATGCCCAATATTTGCACATGATAATGCTGATTATCCACATGATAATGTGCTGATATGTACCTCTTCTAGTACATTCTAGTGTTGTGTTGATAACCTGTTTTTTGTTTTTCTTTCAGTGTTGGTTAGAACAGGTTTTCCTCTTCCTTTGTTTCTTTTTAGACTTATAAATATGTAAAATCTCGATTTCACTGTAGAATTTGCTTTTATTGGTCCATATTTGAGGTCAATTGCACATTCACACCTCCCCAAATGAAGTGGACTTTCTAGATAAATGGACTAGTTTGATGAAAGCGGACTAAACTGGAATGAATGCACTAGATGTCTATCGATCACTTGGATATTTTTTTACTCCCTGAAAGTAGAACCAACCTCTTCTGAGCTTATTTTTTCTCCCTGTATTTCAGAAAGTTCTTCCATCCTTACTGCATGGTGAAGCAGTAAACATTGACATGTCTTATATGGTATACTTGTCTCATGAGTGCGGCCTATTGATGGAAGAAGAAAAGCAAAGGATCATAAGCTGCATGGTTGGTCTGGAGCTTCCTGTCTGGCACGAGGAGTTCACCATGGAGCTAATCCAGAAGTCTCTGCAGGACAGGCTGAAGCATTCTGGTGGTTTGGTCAGAATGCCACTTCCTGTTGGTTTGGGGCAAGCAGGTAACAATCAAATACTGGCCCAATAACAATGTAATTTGTAATACTTTAGATGCAATGAATCTAAAGTTTTTATTTGCTTTCTCCTACTGCAGAAATTTTTAACAACACGTCATTTGACATCCTGCACAGAGCTTACATCAAGTGGTGTGAGGAGCTGAGTGTGTCTTCTGACAGCACCTGTGATGTTTGATTCCCACATCCAACATTGTGTCTCAGTCCAGTTTTTAAACAAATAAGTGTTTCTTGTATTAGGTAGATTGTTGCAGCATGGCTCACATGCATGGGGGACATTGTCATGGTTACAGGCTAACATGGAAATACTCCCATTGTGTTTTCATACTACAGAGAGCAACTTTATTTACACTGGCAGGAGTGGTCTGCATTATTAATGCCATAATTTCTGTTTACATAGTAAATAAAACTGCTCATAGGTTTGGTAAATGGATTAAAATTTATTAACTTTTTTCCATTTGTTTTTGTTACAATCATGTAAGTGCCAGTAACGCTTGCTCATTTTCTGCTTATTCCTGATGTCAAATACACTTAACAATACTAAATACGTTGTTTGTTTGTTTTTACAAATAAAGAATGTGTGTTTATTTACTATGAATTGAATGTTTTGAAATTTGTTTTTTCTTTTAATGTACATTAACACTGTGAAAAACTGATGAAAGTTTGTGGACAAGACCTTAAAGACACAGCTGTGTCTGTCACAGCTGTCACAGAGACAGACACAGCTGTGTCTGTCTCTGACACAGAGACAGACACAGCTGTCTCTGTGTCTGGGCTGAAAGACACAGTTCAGCCCAGCTCTGGAATGCCAAAACACTGAGTTGGCGATGGACCCAGCCAAGACCCTGGATGAGTGCAGCTGCTGTGAGCATTTGGGAGAGGCTGCGCTGCTGCAGGGACACTGGTTGTTGACATTTGCTACCAGAGTCAATAGGTCAAACAAAAAATTTACTTTTCTGTTCTTTACATCATTGTTGAGTTTGAGAAATTATTTTATTTCCCATCGCAGCCATTCAGCTGTACAAAATACCAGGGTGGACCCTAGCACCAAAAAACATTGCTAAAGGGTGATGTTATGAGGACTTCCTGAAGGTGGAGTTTCAGAAAGCAGCTTATCAAAGAGACAGAGACCCATTTTTAAGGCATTAAAAATACAAAAAAATGATAATAGTTAATATATACAGCATTTTAACAAATGCTTGTGATATAAAATGCCACTATGTGCCTAGAAAGTACATATTTTAGCTTTAAATAAATCTACTTAGCACCAAAAGTAAAGAATCATTGTGACATTGCATCTTTCAAGTATGGCCTCAAAAATCTAGTCTGAACTCTTAGCCTACAACTTTTCTTTCCAAATATGGCATCAGACTTTTCAGTAGTACAAGACTGCTGAAAAAGAATCGTTACAAAGAAATTATCTTGTGCAAACTTGTACTGATTTTAGTATTGCTGTACCAATAATTTGAACCGCAACATAAAGCCAAATTTGCTACAATTAAATAAATCAAGATATCTCAAAAGCAGGGTGGAGTGGCATATAGGGCTACAGGGAGATGGATTGCAGCACAGCATACGCAGCATGGTCCAAGGTAATATGGGGCCTAAGACAGTATCTGATTTAGCCCCCCACACCACTCCTACTAAGAACAGCACCATCACTAACAGTGTTTAAATACAGATTAAGGGTTATGGGATCTAGACAGAAATCACCACGGGGGAACACCTTAACGTGGTCCCATGGAGCTATAACTTTGTGGGTCTGTTAAGGGCGATCCCCCGGACCGCGTGCCACCGCTGGTTCTAGCAAACCATGCCCCCCAAGCAGAGATCTGGACCCCCAATTACTCAAAACGGCAGCGGCCCTCGAGACCCAACCGTAATAGCGAGATGTCTCAAAATCGGTATGTATGAAGTCCCGGGTGTTCCTTCAAATGCTGCAAAGACACGTGGAGATCAGACCAAGTTTGCAGCTTCAGTGCCCTTCCAAAGCGGGGCACTGAAATGGGACACGGATGGCGAGGCCCCATTCATTCCTATGGAGAGAAATTCTCCGCCTTTCTTATCTCTGGAGGCAAAACACATTTCCAGTTCTCCCTCAAAATCAGAGCGCGGCAGAGGTCTCAAATTTTCGGAGTATGTAGTACTGTCGTGCCCCTTCCTAGTTGTGGTGGTATCTCTGATCTCTGTGTCCCACCTAATGTGCTGGAAGTCTCCAAGGCATCGACCCGCAGGCCGAGTTCCGGCTCTATGAAACCTGTCAAAAGGATATTAAACCCCATAAAACCAGTCAAAAACACATGAACCCCCGGGAAACTATACATCACCGGATCGGTGGGAGTCTGTGGAACATTCTGATGGTTTCCGATTCTCTCTAAGCCTTTTCCCTGACTTTATATGAATTTAAAACCGATTTCATGCTTTACCAGGGGCACTAGAGCGAACCAGACAAAATCAGTCCCTTTTGTCCCCTGAAATCATGGTCAAATTTGGATGGAACCTAGCCAACCTATATACTGGAAGAACCGGGAGATTCCAAGGAAGGTTTTGGTTGTCTCTGATTTTCTCCACGACCTTCCCACAAATTTATATTAATTGTTAACCGTTTTCGCCCACACCGGTCAAAAATGCACTTTCCCGGGGTCCCACCGAACCAAGACCGGGATCATTGTGCTCCAGAGATTGCCCTGGTTCCGGTGGTCCAACTCCCAGAAGCCTGGGTGGAAGTAAAAGGGTAAGAAGTGAGTTGCGAGTTGCAGCAGGGTTTGGGTTCAAGGTCAGGGAACCAAAGTATTGATCCCCCAACCCCATCTCTCTTACCCTCTTCCTTCCCCAGATGCACTGGCACGTTCCGCCAGGAGAATCCACAGTAGAGCCTACCTCTCATTCAGACCTCTGGGGTAGGGGAACTGATCTCTCCTCCATCTGGAGGAGAGGGAAGCACTCGCCATCCAGCCCGGAGGACCAACCCAGTTCCTGTCCCTATTTGGACTACGGAAACGTGTTGGACGACAACCACGTCGTCCAACCGTTCTCCAGTTTTCGTCCATTTTACTCTTTTGTGTCTCAAATGTCGTGTGTGCTCTTTTGTTTACTGTTTTTGAAAAAAAAGTTTTAAATAACTAAAGGAGGGTTTCTGTGTTCAGAAACAATATGTAAAGGCAAATTTTTAATATTTCACACAACTTAAAGAGGGTTTCCTTGTTTGGAACAGTACTTAAAATGAAATTTAAAAAATAAAATTAAATATCCAAAAAGGGAAAAACTAAGATATTTCTAATATCTTTTTGTAAGACTTATTTGTTTTTTTAATATACATCATTCATTTATTTATTTTTTTCTGTTTTTAAAGAAGTTTTTATTTTTATTTGAAAAGAATGAAAAGCAAGGGTGACAAAAGCAACGTTTCAACCGAACTAAAAGGTCTTCATCAGGCCTGGCACCAAACTAATTCAAGGAAATCTCAAATGAGCTCTGAGAGGTCCTTCCACTTCAGCAGTTGCAACAGTAATAGAGGAGAGCAGAGAAGTCCCTCTATTTATATGCCCTCCACAGGGCAGTGTAAAACTTAGCCAGAAGCAAGATTCAGAACGCCATTGGTCAGAAGAACCAAGAGTCAAGACATTTTGGATTCTGAGACAATGAAAATGAGACGATGAAAATGTAATGTGGGAATCCGCAGATGTGCATTAAATGTCTTCCTGGTTGTCTGTGAGCCGGAGAGAATTGAATTTTGTGTATTGTCTCTTAATTCATGAGTTTAACACCTTTGAATTCCTCAATAGCAGTGGAGGACATTTTGTGTCAGTTCAACCCAAAAAAGTTATTCTTTGGGCTGCTTGCTGTTCCTTTTATCGTCCACTAGATTCAGGCATTGCCATGTCAGGTGAAATCTGTATCGCTGTGACATGACAGCCATTTTCAACTTTAGCATTGCTTCCTGTTGCATAAAGATGGACAAAATGAAACACACTGAGGTTTGTGGATTAGAGCTGAGAAATGGGTTAGGATGGAACATATTAAGAGGTCATATTCCTTTTGCAAGATATTGTAAATGTCATGTTGGGTTCCAGTTTCTTTACCCACATATAGAACACCACCAGGAGAACAGATAATCAGATAAACTTTATTTCAAAAATGATGAGAATGTGAGAATCTGAGTCTGGTCCTTGGGAGGGGCTACGGGGTCGTCTGTTTTCTGAAGAGTAGTGAGAGGAAAATTGTGTTTGAGGTCGTCAGAAAGATGGAATCTTTGAAACAATCAGAAAGATCTTACTTCTTTTAGGAGACTTTAACGTAAGAGGAGATACTGTGGGCTCCAGACAAATGTACAAATACATGAAAACAGAAATTAAAAATACTTTTACAAATAGATGGGCTGTTATTGGCCTTACAGCCTATTGCAATGGCATGATTGAATATATATTTATATACATTGATATCTTGTTTACTTAATATCATGCAGTGTTGTAATATAATAACATTTTTAATTTGTTGTATAATAAATTTCTTTTTTTAATTATTAATATTTGTCGGTCTGTTTAATTTGATTAGGTTTTGATCTGGATTGGGCTTGTTTGGAGAGCTCCATTTTCAATGACAGTCCTATGCTGCCATCTAGTGGAGGGTTAGGCATATAGGTGAAACCCACTTGCACATTAGAGCAAATAAAATAAACAAAAATATGGTGGGGGGACAATCTTGGCACAGAGAATATGTGAAAGGGGTCTCACATACCCTCCAAGTTTGGCCGGTGTGGCTCCTTCCTTTGACACAGCTGCCATTGACATCCATTCATTAGAAGAATTGCTCACTCAAAACAACTCCAAAAATATAAGTGCTCTTTTCACCAAACTTGGTTTTCTATGCTCCGTCCACCCCTCTGCATGTGCCCACCACATTTGGTGGACAGAGCTAAAGACTGCCATTCATTTTTCTCTCTAGTCAGTCTGGCTAGGAATATAGAGCTGGGTTTTAACCCTCAGTGGCCTCTTACTTCAATTTAGCCAGATTTTATTCAAACTTTTTTTTAAACTCTGTTTTGGAAATAAATCACTCTTCACTTAAAATGCCATCTCTGAGCCTCTGCTAGATGAAGGATTTGCTGCTCTGAAGACTGGACTTTAGTTTTAAGCATCTACTCTTTTAACCATGTTTTATTTGATTTGATTTTTATTCAAACTAAATTTTTAAGACAGGGCCTCACTCCCTCCCCTCTGGTGGACCCTGTCCTTACCAGGGGCACGGTGGCGTTCGATTCGGTTCAAAGACTAAGTCCCAGCTCGGAGGCGAGGGGGCAGACCTCGGCTCCCTCCCTCCCTTCCCGGTTCTCTCACCCTCCAGAGGTGAGAGGGGGCCGGTCGGTCTTCCGGGTCTGTCACACTCCGGTGTGGCAGACCCGAGCCCCCTCTCTATTCTCTAAGTGTGAGTACACGTGTTCGGCCGGGGTGCCTGGCAGGCCCGGTTCTCAGTTGATGGCGAGAAAGAGTCTAAGTCCCATCCAGGGACTGGACAGGGGGCGCTCGGACGGAAGAGGCCGGGGATGGTTGCCTCTCCCTGGTCAACCCAAGGCCACATCGCCCAACTGAGTTACCTTACCAGGGGCACGACCTTCCAGGGCCCGCGGGCTATTGGGTTTAGTCCGAGGAGGGGTGCTTAAGTGTGGGTGCACGTGCTCGTGTGGAGAGCCTGGTTCTATCGGAGGGGTTCCGAGACTGTGTCTAACCCCGGAGCCGAGTCCGGGTGTGGGCATGATTGTAGGAGTGTCTTCCTCCAGGCCTGGAGGTCAGGGCCTGGAGGTCAAGGCTGGGTGAAGCTCCATCCAGGCCTGGATGTCCCTGCCTGGTTGTCCCTGCATGGATGTCCCTGCCTGGATGTCCCTGCCTGGATGTCCAGGCCTGGATGTCCCTGCCTGGATGTCTCTGCCTGGATGTCCAGGCCTGGATGTCCCTGCCTGGATGTCCCTGCCTGGATGTCTCTGCCTGGATGTCCAGGCCTGGATGTCTCTGCCTGGATGTCTGTGCCTGGATGTCCAGGCCTGGATGTCTCTGCCTGGATGTCTGTGCCTGGTTCTGCAGGCCTGGATGTCTCTGCCTGGTTCTGCAGGCCTGGATGTCTCTGCCTGGATGTCTGTGCCTGGTTCTGCAGGCCTGGATGTCTCTGCCTGGATGTCTCTGCCTGGATGTCCCAGCCTGGATGTCTCTGCCTGGATGTCTGTGCCTGGTTCTGCAGGCCTGGATGTCCCAGCCTGGTTCTGCAGGCCTGGATGTCTCTGCCTGGATGTCTGTGCATGGTTCTGCAGGCCTGGATGTCTGTGCCTGGTTCTGCAGGCCTGGATGTCTCTGCCTGGATGTCCCAGCCTGGTTCTGCAGGCCTGGATGTCCCAGCCTGGTTCTGCAGGCCTGGATGTCTCTGCCTGGATGTCTGTGCCTGGATGTCCCAGCCTGGTTCTGCAGGCCTGGATGTCTCTGCCTGGATGTCCCAGCCTGGTTCTGCAGGCCTGGATGTCCCAGCCTGGTTCTGCAGGCCTGGATGTCTCTGTTGCTCCAGGCCCGGATTTCAAATTCGTACGGAACCTAGGCAAACTATATACTGGAAGAACCGGGCGAGTCCCAGGAGTGCCCCGGTGGTCTCCGATTTCGCCTAGGACGTTCCCCCGATTTTTAACGAATTTTTAAGCGATTTGCGCCAAAGCGGGCCCGGGGGGGGGCGCGAGTAGGCGGTCCGGAAGGCCCGGAACCGGGTCATGCCGTACACCGTTGGATCCGGGCCGCTCCGGGGATTACTAGGGTGGCCTCCGTTTCGCTCCAGGACCTTCCTGCGGTCGTCTATGGGTGTTTAACCGTCTACCGGAAGTCGGGTCAAAAGTACCCTTTCCCGCGGTCCAAACGAACCGGGACTGGCACCATCGTGCTCCTGGGATGCCCCCGGTTCGGGTGATGTCACTCACGGAGGCCTGGACCAAAGTCCCGGTCCCCTAGGCCCGGTTCTCTGTCGAGGGTCTCAGCCCTCGCTCATCCCCCGCTCAGCCCCGCCCGACG
>NC_088834.1:34530520-34533020 GCF_904066995.2 Poecilia reticulata
CTGGATGTCCCAGCCTGGTTCTGCAGGCCTGGATGTCTGTGCCTGGATGTCTGTGCATGGTTCTGCAGGCCTGGATGTCCCAGCCTGGTTCTGCAGGCCTGTATGTCTGTGCCTGGATGTCCCAGCCTGGTTCTGCAGGCCTGGATGTCCCAGCCTGGTTCTGCAGGCCTGGATGTCTGTGCCTGGATGTCCCAGCCTGGTTCTGCAGGCCTGGATGTCCCAGCCTGGTTCTGCAGGCCTGTATGTCTGTGCCTGGATGTCTGTGCCTGGTTCTGCAGGCCTGGATGTCCCAGCCTGGTTCTGCAGGCCTGGATGTCTGTGCATGGTTCTGCAGGCCTGGATGTCTGTGCCTGGATGTCTGTGCATGGTTCTGCAGGCCTGGATGTCTGTGCATGGATGTCTGTGCCTGGATGTCCCAGCCTGGTTCTGCAGGCCTGGATGTCTGTGCCTGGTTCTGCAGGCCTGGATGTCCCAGCCTGGTTCTGCAGGCCTGGATGTCTGTGCATGGTTCTGCAGGCCTGGATGTCTGTGCCTGGATGTCTGTGCATGGTTCTGCAGGCCTGGATGTCTGTGCCTGGATGTCTGTGCCTGGATGTCCAGCCTGGTTCTGCAGGCCTGGATGTCTGTGCCTGGATGTCTGTGCATGGTTCTGCAGGCCTGGATGTCTGTGCCTGGATGTCTGTGCATGGTTCTGCAGGCCTGGATGTCTGTGCATGGATGTCTGTGCCTGGATGTCCCAGCCTGGTTCTGCAGGCCTGGATGTCTCTGCCTGGATGTCTGTGCATGGTTCTGCAGGCCTGGATGTCTGTGCCTGGATGTCTGTGCATGGTTCTGCAGGCCTGGATGTCTGTGCCTGGATGTCCCAGCCTGGTTCTGCAGGCCTGGATGTCTGTGCATGGTTCTGCAGGCCTGGATGTCTGTGCATGGTTCTGCAGGCCTGGATGTCTGTGCATGGTTCTGCAGGCCTGGATGTCTGTGCCTGGATGTCTGTGCCTGGTTCTGCAGGCCTGGATGTCTCTGCCTGGATGTCTGTGCCTGGATGTCTGTGCCTGGTTCTGCAGGCCTGGATGTCTGTGCCTGGATGTCTGTGCCTGGTTCTGCAGGCCTGGATGTCTCTGCCTGGATGTCCCAGCCTGGTTCTGCAGGCCTGGATGTCTGTGCCTGGTTCTGCAGGCCTGGATGTCTCTGCCTGGATGTCCCAGCCTGGTTCTGCAGGCCTGGATGTCTCTGTTGCTCCAGGCCCGGATTTCAAATTCGTACGGAACCTAGGCAAACTATATACTGGAAGAACCGGGCGAGTCCCAGGAGTGCCCCGGTGGTCTCCGATTTCGCCTAGGACGTTCCCCCGATTTTTAACGAATTTTTAAGCGATTTGCGCCTAAGCGGGCCCGGGGGGGGGGCGAGTAGGCGGTCCGGAAGGCCCGGAACCCGCTCATGCCGTACACCGTTGGATCCGGGCCGCTCCGGGGATTACTAGGGTGGCCTCCGTTTCGCTCCAGGACCTTCCTGCGGTCGTCTATGGGTGTTTAACCGTCTACCGGAAGTCGGGTCAAAAGTACCCTTTCCCGCGGTCCAAACGAACCGGGACTGGCACCATCGTGCTCCTGGGATGCCCCCGGTTCGGGTGATGTCACTCCCGGAGGCCTGGACCAAAGTCCCGGTCCCCTAGGCCCGGTTCTCTGTCGAGGGTCTCAGCCCTCGCTCATCCCCCGCTCAGCCCCGCCCGACGCGAGTATCTTCATCGGCTGCTCCAACATCATCATCCTCAGCGCCACTGTCATGTGCCTTACCAGGGTCCCGAAACACGACCCAGACCCCGAACGCTTGTTCGGATCCGGACATGTCATACATCGTTGGAACCGGACGAGTCCCAGGAGTGCGCTGGTGGTGTCCGATTTGCTCCAGGACCTTCCTACGATTTTTAACGAATTTTTAAGTGATTTTCGCCAAAGCGGTCCCATTCGGTCCCCCGAAAAAGCGGTCAAAACGGACGGGAACCCTGGCATGTCATACACCGTTGGAACCGGGCGAGTCCCAGGAGTGCGCTGGTGGTGTCCGATTTGCTCCAGGACCTTCCTACGATTTTTAACGAATTTTTAAGCGTTTCGCGGAAAAGCGGTCCAAAAACGGCGAAAAATGCACTTTTTCGGTAAAAACGCACCATGGCCCGATAGTCCGGACTCCGGGGAACAGCCCCGTGCCCTCCGTTTCCTTCTACCGCAAAGAACGACCGAGATATTAGCACCGGAAGGTCCGGTGCACACTAAAATGTCCGGTCTTTTTTTACTTTCACTTTCGCCCATGAAACTCGGCCGAGGGTATTACGTCACCTTACCCGTCAAAACACCGCCGGAACGATATCAGGAGAGAGTTGGAAAAGAGGGACTTAGAAGAAAAATGGCAAAGTGAGGTCTTAGAAAATTATATTTTCGGAAACCTGGATGTCTGGCGAGCCTATCTAAGCAGGTTTCAGCCCTCTTTTCCCCCATTTTAGTGCATT